>NW_020450529.1:9589810-9625009 GCF_003343035.1 Apteryx rowi
CACAACGCACACGTTCAGGTTCTTTGGCCCAGAAAACACTGCTGCAAGTTACGGCCTAATTCTCTAYGTGCATTTTTCAAAGCGTGTGTTGTGATCTTGCCCTCTGTATTTAAGAGCAGAATCTCTTCCAGGCTTTTAAAACAGAAAAATTACTGAGGCAGACTCAAGTCATCCGTGTGCAAACTTTTATCAAAAGGTACTTTTTAAAAGGCACAATTTAATCCTTTTTTTTTTTTCCCCTGAATGTTTTGTCTTCACAGAAAACAGAGCAAAAAACCTGTAAGCCAAATACTATTGAGAAGCTTGCTCATTTTTCTTCATGGCTGCCTGTTGGATTTATGCACATTTGCAGCTGCGGGTGCTTTCCAAAAGGTGTTCTGAAAAAGCTCATCTTCCCCATTTTCTTATCCTAGTGTTTAAGATGTCTCATCACAAGCCTTTTTTTACCGCAGATCAGAAGATTCTCTTTCTTGTGATTCTTTAGGTCTTTACCTCTTTTCCGTTTTTATCATTCTCTGATTTTATGTTTCTGCAATAAATATGCATTAAATTACTCCATGACATGTAATTAAGTAGGAATTCTTTAATGTACTTGTCAACTTGCTCCTGCTTATTGCAGCATTCAGGCTAAATAGTACTTAAAATCTTACCTCTGTGATGTGAAGACAAGACTTTTCAATAAGTGATAGGGGGAAATAAGAGTCTGTCCTCATTTCTAATGGTGTGGAAAGCTAATGGTTACAGTCTCACTGACTTTAATGGAAACCCTAAGTGTTTTACATGCTCTACTTTCAGCTATACCAGTTYTCTTTAATGGTAGTGATCTTTCTTTTTTGTAGCATTTAATAATTTCAGAAAGAATACAGACAAATTGAAGTTTGGTTTACATAAGCCACTATATATGCTATTTGTAGTGAGAATGCAAAGACAATTTTACTTAAGCTACAGATACTATCAATTGCTCAGTGTTGCAGCCGCAGAGACAGGATGGAAACCATAATTTCCTAATGAATACTTTATGAGACAGCGGGATAAAACACTCTAAGTTTATAGCTAATGAGCATTCGCTTTTGAATTCAGTATTTTTTTATCTGTATTTAATTTTTCAGTATTAATGTTCTTTTTCATTAGAAGTGCAATCTAACCTAGTTCAGTTCTCAGCTTGTGGAGAATATAAGCTTTAAACTTATTATAAAAAGAAGACTGGTGGTAACAGTCAGAAATCCCCAATAGCAGACTGTTTTGCATAGATAGTTTGTGGCATCTGCAAAGCACCCACAATGAAGTCAGTGTAGGAACAGGGCTTTATTGGTAGGACTTACTTATATGAGGAAAGGCATTCTCTGACATATCTAACTGTAGCACACTCTATAGATTAATATGTTGTCTTTTTTTCTCATTTTCTGGTTATACTGCATGTCTTATAGAACCAAATATTTAAAGTTTTTTTTTTTTCTGCAGAAACTATGTCCTCTTTTCATTAAATATATTTAAGTGAGGTTACTGTTGGATCATTGATTAAATTACAAAAAATTATTTAAAAAAAACTTAAAAAATAGATACATACAAGTGAGGCACTGAAATCTGTGTTCACTGCCCAATTGTGCAGGCATTATTGAGTGTAAAGTTTAACACTGGAATAGTTTCTTTGTTGCTTGGTAGTAGTCTTCAGAAGAAATGCTAGGCATGAGATCTTATCCCTGTGTAGTCAGTGCCTAAACGTGCATTAAGGATTTACTGTTAACACTGAAATGAGGACGCTATAGCCCTAGATTTTTCTTACCCCCACAATTTGGCCTTTGAAAACAAGATTAAAGGGTGTTACAAGAGAAACTGGTGAATTGCAACACTAGGTGGCACTTAAACACAGCTAACGAGGACTTAAATATTGCAACACGCAAAAACAGTCAAACACATTCTGTTCTAACATGTAGTTAATTATATCCTCAAAATGATGTCTTGGATTGATATTACTAAACAAACATGTATAAAATGTAATTACAGACAAGTGAAATAAATACTGTAGACTTATAATTGCAAGATATGTTTTTTGCTTGTAATATGCTACACACCTGTGCGCAGTTTATATAGCTAGTATTTTATGTTGTCATTTTTACTAACATTTAGTATGGCTCAGTTTAGCTTTATGTGCTTTTATTTATTGGTACCAATTTGTGCCATATGTCAGTTTTTAAAAATAGTATGTTTTTATGTATTTGGATTTTAAAACAAGAGCATTTCAAAGGGAAAACAATAAGATAGGAGCTTTTTTTAATACAAAATCACTTCAAAAACTTTTTAATGTGCATACATTTTAGATTTTTTTTTTCTCAGATTGCTTTGTTTTCCTCTTCTTTGTTTACTTCCCTTTTGGAGGTGCACCTCTATTGCTACAGTATCTTAATATCCACTTGGAGGCCAAAAGTGTATCTATTTATAAGCATTTCTTAAGTGTTACCATTGTTAAAATACAGCAGGCCTGCAGGGCATTCTAAGAGCCAAGAAATCCCATCACGCCAGCTTGTGGCCATCATCTTGGGCTCTGCCCATTTTCCTCCTATCAACTACGGAAATAGTTGGGAGCTTTTCATTCAATTGCCCAGGGCCCGTGTGAAGTTACAAGTTAAAAAGGCAAAAGCTTGCAAGGAAATGTCCTCCCAGTGCAGGAGTAAGTCAGTGAAGCACCAAATATAGAAAGTGCAAAAATTGCCTTGTAGTTCCTCTTTTTCCCCTCACCTTCCAATATTCAGAGAGTTGATCTCAACCTTATTGTTGGCAGGTCCCATACCATGTTCTGTTCAGGGCTGCAAGTACTTGGCTTCATTGTAGTGGTAAGATTAGAGCCTAGATGAAGCTTATAAATGCTAAATGGCAGGCCAGCCCAACAACACTGCAGGTTCCTCTATTTGCATTTTGTTGTTTGGCAGCTGAATATGTTTGCAGCTTCCTCATTGTGAAGCGATTTAAAAACCATCAGCAGCTACACAGCTGGAAATGAAAGATCCACAGTTCCATACTTTCTATGAGGGGTTGGAAAAGAACACTGGTGTTGCTGAGCACCCATCATCCCGTGCAAAACCAGTTGGCCAAATCAGGGACGCTTGTATCGAGTCCTGAAGAAGAGTTGGAAAACCTGTGGACATAGAAAGAATTATACATAGCTGTGAATGTGAGGAAACAGAGATGGTGGGACTCCAACCGGTCTGTGTGCTCCTGGAAGGGCAGCGTAAAACTATGGRTCAGGCCAGGGCTAACCATGTCTAACAAAAAAAAAAAAAGTGGTTGTGGTAGAAGGACCTAAGCAAGAGGAGAATATTTTCCTTTATGTTTCAAGTAGAGATTAAAAAAACTGATAAATAGGATGAAGCTAAGAAATCAGCATTCGGCTGCAAGTTGGTCAATTTGTTTGCTTTAGAGAAAGATCCCTTTAGGTTCTGGAACAATCTTTCCAGGTAGTAGTAGATATAGCTGTGAAATGCAAACCAGCCTCGACAGTTACTCAAGATAGTTTACTGGTACACCCATTCGGTACTGTCAAGGGGGTATAACACATGCCCTAACAGGTGTCTTCCATCAGTAGTTTCTATGGCATAGCTAGTTCTTTTTGAAGATTTCAAGCAAATAGTTTGGCCCTTGAGTAAGAATATTATGCCTTCTATTTAAAAAAAAAAAGAAAAAGAAAATCTACAGGCCTCAACTGACTTTAACAGATGTACAGGTAGTAGAATGTTTTACAAGTAATTACAAAAACTATTTACAGTAATTAGCTTGAATTTAATTGCTTCTCAGCATGTTAGGCTAGTAAATTACAGCTTTATTTCAAACAACTCCTGTTGTCTGTTTCCCCTAAACTCAACACAGGAAACCCAATAAAAACAAACACTTGGAGAACCACCATTCTCATTTCCTGTTTTGAAGTATGTAGGATGGGGATGCTTAGCTTTCATCTTACAAACAGCACTTCACTTACCAGCATAGACTACATCTTGCTTGCCTTATGCACCAAGAGTATGCTCCCACTGCAAGGAACAATAGGATGTATGCGAACAAAGGGGATAGAAATAGGCTTTTGGGCTCTAATGAGAGAGTCACATCAGATAAAATATAATGAGAGGGTGTCACGGATGAGTGGAGTAATGCACTTCACTTGTAAGAGAGAAGCAGTACTATGTTTATTGTGGTAAGACAGCGACTTAACAAAGTTCAATCGTAAATAAGAATGATTTAAYGAGGTTCAATTGGCAAGGTTCACTCAGTTATTTACTGCATGGAGGACAGAGTCAGATGCAAATGCAAAGTAGACCCTCCCATTGAGTCACAAGGTTCAGAATGGACCCCTTTGCTTTCCAAACTCCTTCTGCAAGGAGTCTAGGTGCGTCTGGATCAAATCTTAGTCCCAGACTTGGTCAACGGTTCATATCTAACAGAGTGTGTGCGAAGGAAACCCTCTCGTTGAGTCACGAGGTTCAGACTGGACCCCCTTGCTTTCCAAACTCCTCCTGAGAGGAGCCTGGGTGCGGCTGGATCCAGTCCTAGTCTCAGACTTGGTCAACAGTTTATGTCTAAGGGATTATGTGTACAATTAATCAGAGATATAACTTAGCAAAGTTTTGCCAAGTTTGCAAAGTTTCAGCATGCTATTAATCACTTACCGAGGATCTGTCATGGGTAAGGAATCTCTCAACCTCGAGGAGTAACCTTGAGAGGCATCCCTGCTCTGGAGGAGGTTCTGCAGTGCAGCCCGCTGCCATGCAGGAGAGCTCAAGGGGCTCTGGGCTGCCCCCTATTTATGGGGGGAGATGATTGACTCATAGTCATATTTGCATGCTTGACAGGCCTTAGTTGGTGCATGCTCAGTTAGCCCCTGCATACGTGCTATTTACAGGGAGGTCAGGTTGAGGGAGGGAGAGCACACTGCTGGGGGGAAGGAGCACACCGTCACAGAGGGCTGATTTTTCTAGGCTCCCTCCCTCGCCGGTGGAGAGGAATAGGTTCTCCTTTGACAGTGATTCGGAGCACGAGACTGACCATTTGGCATTGCTCTGAATGGCTTTTCAGAGGTGCCTTTCTCTCTCTCTATGGGCTGTTTAGGGAGCTTTGAGAAACTGACTTCCTCACATCAGTGCGTAAAACTATGTGCCTGAAGTTAGATAGTCGGACCATCTGCCTCAGAAAAAACAGTGTGTGTCTATCGTGCCCCTGTGGAGGTTCCTGTGACTCCCTTCAGAGTGACCTTGCCTGCCATGCAGACAGAAAGCCTGCTAGCTTTCGCCTTTGGTGCGACTTAGGTTTCCTATTTGAAACCATAGCAAGTTTATTGTGGAGCAAGTCACTGCCTGCTAATTTTCATGTGAATCCAGTCACATTCAAGTACAGCCAGTTATTTCAGTCCTCCAGCTGCTTTCCAACACTGCTTTGAACTGAGTGGTCTATTTACCTTTGTGTCCACTCGTGCTCAAGGATGATGCCAGATACCACTTTCAGTCTATTTGCACTGGCTGTGCAAGTCAGCCTATAACTTTTATCCAGTGTAAGTTAGCAATGCTATGCCATCTGGTCTAACAGTAAAATTGTCTTATCTTGTAATGATGATACATCTACAGAAGCAAAAATTACTTTGTATTTTAATATATGCATTTATACGACTGTCAAGATGCCTGATATTAATAGCTCGACTTTTACTGTAAGCAGAGGTGGAAGAAATAACACCACCTTCATCGTTCTAGCACAATTTCCTTATGAGCAAAATTCTCAGTCAATACAATTTCTATCTCTGTTTTTTGCCATACAAACCTGACCAGGAATGTTCTATTTTTTATTTCAGTGTAGATTTTTGAATGCTTTTATTATGAGTTTCTTCAATCCCTGAGAGAAATTAGAGAGGCAACAGTACTTCTCTTATTGCATAACGCCTACATTTACTGACAATAAAAATAACTGAACTTGCACAAAAAGCCAGTTTCTAATAAACCCTTTTACTAGGTTGTTGTTATGAAAGTTGAGTTTTTCATTTTTTACAAAAAGACACCTCTTTTTAAAGAAAGGTCAGTCAATCTTTTTAGAAAGATTTAATAAATGACTTTTTCCCCTTACCAAATTTAGTCTTTTGTTGAATTGTTTCAGTTCCTATTAAAGCTTCACAAAAATATGCCTTCTATTATATTTCTTCTAATAGGTTTCTCAGCCTTATAACTATAATAAATTTGTCAGTCTAGCTTCACTGAACACTGGACTCCTAAATCCTACCACAACAGATTGTAAGTGTAACCATTTCTAAACCCTTTCAAGAAGTTTTACCCTTTCTTTCAACACATTTTATGTACTCAGCAATTCAGTGAAAATAACCTTTCAGAGTTATTCTTTAAAAATCTCCTTCTTGGTGATAGCACAGTCTAGTCATTTTATCAGTCAGTCAGTCAAAAAACCTTAGTTCTGTTCCCATCTCTGCCACTGTGGATTCGTAGTCTGAACCAACTGACTTAAAACCAATGTTTTCTTAAGTGCTCATTCAGAGGAAATGACCAACTAGACCCATATAGGGCCTGGTTTTTCAGACTAGCTGAGTGCTCAGAACTGCAATTTAAATCGTTTTGAGTGGTACCCTTAGCACTGCTGAAAAAAAAAAATGTTCTGAAGTTATCTTGTTAGGTAACCAGAAGTAAAGACCCTCAAAAGTAGCTTTTATAACAGACGTTAAAAATATGTAAATATCATTTTTTGGCTAATCTTTTTCCTCCAATTTGCTTCTCTGATTTCTTTTTTTAGGAGAGAAGAAGTTATACTTTTTCAGAAACACAAAATACTGTTTCTATAAATGGTTCTCGTCAGGATGTGTTTCAAAGTTTACATTAATGAATGTAAACAAAATGTAACAAAAACCTTTAGAACATTAATAACAGTACTGAAAGCAGAGAAGCAAGCAGCATGGCCACATAAAACTAAGAAAAACAAACATAATCTAAATAGCTCAGGCCCTGTGTCCTAAAATGAATCAACTGTACTTTGTAACACTATGTAAAGAATAAATAGCAATGCATCATATTTGCTTTTATGAATGAATGGGAGCAGAGAGATTTAAGTGTTGTGTAAGTATTCTAAATGCTTAACTAATGATAACTTSCAAGGGACATAGATAATCTGCGCTAATCCCAAATTACAGCACATATTCTGCCCTTCAGTTTAGAAACCCCCTTGTCAGGCAAATGGAGGAAAAGATGGAGTGCCTCAACCATCTTTCCTTTTGAGAGAATTATTTATCTGAGCTCCTTGCAAGTCTGTTATGGTTCATTCTACTTATTTACAACAGATGTGACTTATTCCACTCTTTTCCACCTTCAAGATTCTAGACTTAGTTTAGTGTTTGTTCTCCTTGACTGTTATTAGTCCCTTTCCTTTTTATTCTCAATTTTGGTCATAACAACTTCTCTCTCTTTCCTTTTTTTTTTTTTTTTCTTGGCTTTTGACTCTTGGTATAAAACTTATGGTGCTAATTAAGTTCGGTTATGAAACAATATGAAAGGCAGCCTCAATATGGGGAAAGAACAGAATATTGTACAACAATGGAGTTATGCTGTAAATGTGTAATATTAAGGAGTAAATGAAATAGATGTCATCTATTATTACTTTTCAAATTATATGTATGTCATACATTCAGAACTAACACAAAGATTTCTTCTGTAAACAGGGTGGTATGGATCTGGAGCCACGGAGGAGAAGGTCACCCTAAATTCATTTGTCAATCACAGGGTTACAATTAGTCAATTGAAATCCTAGGATATATTATGAAAAATATTTTCAAAAGAAAATGGTAGTGAAATATTGCTGCTGCTTCAGTCTTAGCTAGAATACTATCTATGTTTCCAGTCACCTGAGTTCAAGAAAAATGAATTCAAACTGAAGAGGTGTAGAGAAAGCTTTTAGTATGATCATGATAGYGGATAGCCTGTTTTGTGAGAAAAGATTAAATGAGTTTGACTTATTTATCAAAACAAAAGCAGGAAGAATATCTGATTGTTTTCTACTAATACATAAGTGGTGTTAACATTAGAGGAAAAAGAGCTTTCTAAGCTAAATGATGGAGCTGGCAGAAGGGCAAATGGATATAAATAATAAACTTTCTCCTGAATATAGACGTTTGAGGAAGACACTTAAGCATCAGACAAGTGATGTTCTACAACAGCTTCCTAGTAAGAGTTGTAGGGGAGAAAGAGCAAGAAAACTGATTAGTTTCAACATGAACCTTGATCAGTTTGTGGAAGTCTATGACCTGTCTTTCTGCAATAGAACGGAACATTATTCAGCAGCGCAAAGGCTCCCCTGAGTCCTATGCCCTGTTTCCCTTTTCTGTCTGAATTGTGCCTTAATTTCTAGCTATGTGCATACTGCCTGAAAATTTTCCAAATTTTTCTTTTCTGCAACTTGGACCTCTCTCTGAGTTCCTGCAGATTGCTGTGCAGATGGGTTTCTGATTGATTGTTGGGATTAGCCACCCAGCTCAGTATGTTCAAAGGCATGTCTACCTTGCAGCGCAACTCCTCCGTAGCAGCCACGTTCTACTGAGTGGCGCTGGTGAAACTCCAGAATAACACCACCAAAGTCAATATTGGACTAAGCTGATAGTTGTCTTTGAAAGAAAACTTGGAAACTAAAATTCCAAGTCAACTGCTGTTCTGTTCCTCCAGTTATGGATACAATTGCAGAGGAAAAATCAGCAACAAACCATGTAGTGCAGAACTTCTCCAGTCTGCTTTGATTTGCCTGCCAAGCCGATCTGCTTGTAGTTGACACCAATGCCATGTAGGTGCATAGAGTATTTCTACATTGTTCAGACATTGGAAGGAGGATGTTTTTTAAAATAATCTCTGTGTTGTGAAGATCATTCTGTCTGCATAGACTTCCTAATGTAAACTTCTTTTTGCTCTGATCTCAATATAAGCTTTATATTACAAAGTCCTACATGACATTATCTGTAGCTGGCTGTTTGTCTGAACCTCTTTCATAGCCCAAGGCACAGAAAGGCAGGTGAATTTAAATTTTAGCTTTCAAGTTGGTTTTCAAATGCTGTCAGTTTAAAATATTAAAATAACAGCAAGTTCTAACAACAGTCTCAGATTTTTTTTTGCCCAACTGAATATCTTTGACTTTACTGTACAGGAGCTCTACTTGTAATCAGTGTTATG
This sequence comes from Apteryx rowi, assembly GCF_003343035.1. NCBI lineage: Eukaryota > Metazoa > Chordata > Aves > Apterygiformes > Apterygidae > Apteryx > Apteryx rowi. The sequence goes on from NW_020450529.1 coordinate 9,598,990, forward strand.
GACAGCACTATGGAGTCCAGGCTTTAAAAAACTGGATAAAAATGTCAATGCTACCATTGACATGAAAGGGGGTCAATGCTTGGTTTTCTATCATTTATGTTTCAGTGTAGCAATAATGTAGTAAAGGAGATTTTTTCTTTGGAAAGATGAAGTAATAAGTTTAGTAAGAAATATGATAAGAAAAGAAATACATTCTAACAGATGAGAAAATGACTTTCCTTAGGGAGTATCATTTATTTTCTTCATTAAGCCATATCACGGAAGGATATCAGTTGATGGCTTATCTTCGGTTTCTGAAAGTGGATATGACCCCAGCAAAAACTGTTTTGTCAGCTTTGTTTTAAGAGCATGTTTTTCTAATGAAATGATGTGTGTGCACACATGTCTCTCAGGTCTCTTTTCTTCAGTAATTTTTGAAGTTGACCACTTGCAGCCGAAATTGACACCAAAGTTACTAGTCTCAAAGACATCACATTTCTAAAACTTTTGTTAAAATAGATGCCTGTACAGAGAGGAAGAAAGGCTCTAAATAGAGCTTACTTATTAAATGTCAGAAGCTCCAAATAGGATTTTTTCCTGCCAACACAAATCCATAGGAAACCAGTCTCCTTGGTTCTCTTATTCATAGAACTACTTAGCTATCTACAATTTTACTGTATTTTAATCAACCGAAATGAAACCAGTTTGTATAAACAGCCAAGATATATCTGTTACTAAAATATGGACTGTTGTATATATAAAGCAGTTAGTGGGATGCCCTAAATTTCTTCTAGAAGTTGTTCTCTGTAACTGGCTAATCTCGCAAAATGATTTATGATACCTTTTTACACATTGTGCCAGCTGGAGTAATCAAACAGGGCTGATTAAAATTATGCTTCCCCAGTTCTACTTAAAATATGTAGTTCATAACTTTTATACACTTTGAATTGGCTTAGTGTTGCAGACTCTTAGAAGGCTCTGTTGTCTCTGCACTAGAGGAAGCATAGCCAAGTGAAAAACATGGCTATTAGTTTCTGGTCATGTATAAGAGACTGTGGGTGTTGTTTGTAGGAAATATCACAGGAGCATGTTTGGGATCTGTGGCCAAAATCTCACACAGCATGCTGAAGGTAACAAGATACATCACAACAAGGTGCTGAAGGTGTATCACAAAATGTAGCGCTGAACGTGATCTACTTACTCATTTTATCATATGTTTTTTCCATAAAGATATCAGGTTAAAATGCAATTTGAAATGTAATCCTGGCAGTATGGGGTTATTTTCAGTGTAACCTGATTATTATTTATCAAGTCCTGGACTATAGTGGGGTCATGATGGGGACACATCTCCTCCTATACATACAGTGTAAAATTAGGAGTAACATTCATTTAATATCAGAGACAAGATGAGCAGTATTTTAATAAATAAAAAGAGCCAACTAATTTAATTTGGGATAGTAAAGTTAGAGTTATACAAGTCATATTCAGTCACTGAGTCTTTCTAGAGGCCCACTGTGAGAGAGAACAAAAGTGAATCAGTAAAGACAAATTTTAAAGGACTTCAGCTCTTCTCTACTGCTTTTGGCTAGTCAGTTAACTCCTGTTTTCCATGTGCCTTCAGTCTTAGCCAGTGGGATGGTARGAGTGGAATAGGGCCTGCACACTAAACTGGATACCCATGTCTTCTTCCTTGCTGGCCAGAAGCTCCACCTGGGAATCCACTTTGTCATTCCAGAGGATCTTGCTTACATTGGTATCTACTTGTGTGTGATAAAAGCAATGGTATGCGCTGGATCATCATCCTTTTTTGTGCTCTGCATAGCACCAAAAGCAAGGGAAAACCTTAAAGGCTAATAGCCACCGGCACGGCACATGTGCTAGGGACCCACAGCTTGGGCCACCTCTGGCCAGGCAAGCCCCATTCCTCCGTGGGATCCTGCAGAGCTGAACATGGCAGTCTCAGGCTGTGTGGCAGTGTCAGGAGCAGCTCTCACAGCCCAGTGGAACCAGCAGCTACTGCTGAACTTGCTCCCTTCAGATAAGAGTGTGTTAATTTCTAGTGCTTACAATAGAACAGAAAGGAAAAATCCAGCTAATGATGTGCTGTCTGTCTTGTCTGATCCCCCTGTTCTTCCATGTTGAGGTGCTTTTACCTCAGAACCTCCTAAGTGTCATCTCCAGCCTGGTAAGTAACCCCATAAAGGGAAATATCTTCTAAGGAACAGGTGTTTTCAAAGCCCACAAATGTTCTGAGAAAAAAGGAAGATTCCTTTTCTCCTATAGTTTACTGAGCGGTTTTTGTTTGTTCTGATTACTTATGTTTGTGAAATTATGAGGAAATACAACCCTGGAAAGCTGGGAAGTTATGGTTACGTATGCCCTCCTTCTCATTATCTTTCTGGTGTAGTCTGTGTTTAGATTTCTTGGTGATATCATTTATTTGCTTACAGAAAAGTAATTGGATTCGTTTTAGAAAATGACCCTGCATGATATGGGGGTGAGGAGGAARAAAGACAATAAAAGATCTCACAGAACTGAGATTTACAATAAATGTTGTGGCTTTGGAAAATCGTTTGTTCACTTTGAGTAAAACTTCTAAAAGGCAGTTGGATTACTAGCTACTTTTTAGGCCAGAATAAATGTCTAAAAAAACAGATTAATCTCAATGGAAACACTAAGTTAGATATGTCATCGTTCTTGTTAAGCTGTGAAAATGTTCTACAAAGTCCCATTTGTAGATATGAAAAAATAAGACACACATTATATAAGTGCTTTAGAAAGAACCAGTCATTTGCAATAAGGATGTAGGATTCAGGTCTGTTTCTCATGACACTAGAAGTTCTAGACAGATCTCCCCAACATAACACAAACAGTACAAACTATATTGCTGAGAACATAACAATATTCATACTGGGTCAAACCAATGGGCCATCCAGCACAGTATCTTGTTTCTGAGAGTAGACGATAGAGGATACCAAGGAAAGTGATAGAGGGCAATACACATTCATTCTTACCTGCTTCTGACAATCTGTAGACCAAGGGCATCTAGAACCAGAGTTCATATCCACATCTTCATGTTTTTTCCTCAGTTTAAACTCCTGGGTGTAAATGTCTCAGGATAAGGTAAATAGCACCATATATAAATAAAGAGCAAACCTGTCTCTTTATTATGCATCCACACACCACCTCTGATGGTGCACATGGGTCCACAGCCAAGGTTCCAGGATGCTATTGCAACAGAATAATTACTATTCATCGTAAATATCCTTGTCAGAAGACTGAAATGGATATGCTTAAGAATTGCTCAGGAAAAAATGCAGTAATGTCAAAAGCCAAGAGATTTAGTCATGAGGTGACAGTAAAATTTTGGCTCCACTAAAGTCAAAATGACCTTTGCCAGTGGCTGCAGTAAAGTCCAGATTTTTGCCTTGAGCATCTGGCCATCCTTACTTGGATATCCTGAGGTAGTCCCCTGCCTGAAGGGGCTCCAAGGAAAGGTGTGCTCGCATGAGCTCTCACCACCACAGTCAGATACACAAACCTACACAGAGCTTTGCTGACTTCAAAGATTGTTAGCAAAGCCTCGGTCTTGTTACTGAATCCATCTATACTGCTACAATGGCAATAGCTGAGTTAGTTATGCTATAAGCATCAGTCGCCATGTAGGCTAGTGCAGTACATCATAGATTATTGATAACCACATCCTAGGAAGAAGTGGAGCCCTCCAGAGTATCAACAGCGTATGATAAAATCGAAATGAGAGAAGCATAATGAAGCTGGGATTAGCTACAATGCTTGAGTACTGCCTGTTTGTGTTGTAATATGTTGCACTCCATACTATAACCTTGTAATGAGGTTAGTTTATAAATTATTAATAGATACTCTAAAAGTACCTTACAGATAAGAATAACATTGGTTACAAGCTCATCAGCAGATAATGTTATATTGCAGTAATAATCAACCTGCTGAACTCTAATCACCTATAACAATTGAGACCTATTTGTGAAAATATCTATTAATTTACCATTAACTATTTATTAAAGGAAACTTAATACAAAACTTGACAGTAATGGGCATATAATATAAGATCACTTTTTTTATTATTATTTTGTCTTTCAGCACTTGCTTTGATAGGATAATTTCTGCAAATAATAGGAAATGTATCAGCTAGAACTCAGGGGGAGGAGAAATTCATTTTTCTTCTATTGTGCATTATTTTGAAACAAGAAGCTCAGTTTTTGTGCTGGGCAGTGGAAATAATGCTTTCATGAAAAAAGAAAAAAAAAAAAAAGGTTTGCTGCAGCAGTGCATAGAACAGCCGTGCAAGTAAATTGGGTTACGCAGAAATTATATCCTCTGGAATTCACACCCCCTGCAACACTTTTATTCCATATGAATCAAATCATATTCTCTAATCACAGCTGGAGAGCTGGGTATGTAAGTGGGACAAGGCACTCCAGTGACAAAGTGGTCGCTAAGAACTTCATACCCACCTTGGATCACAGTTTCACTTGGATATCTGAGAGAGACTTCAGGTTTTGTGTGCCCAGCACAGAGATAGTAATTGCAGGAAGGTTAAAATTCCACTGTCTTGAAATTTGTGGCCTTCTAAGTTCTCTTCAGTCTGGGACTCAAAATAATGCTTTTGGGAAAGCAGGACATAAGCTATAATAATTACAATGCCACAATGGGAAACTGATTGTCATCTAGTTTTACACATGTTGAAAATTAATTTTTAAAATCCAGCAAAAAATTAAGAGAAAAAAGAAAATCTGGAATTCTTTCATTTGGAAGTCAGTTGCCATTCAGTTCAGGAAGACTACAGATGTCCCCGTGCTGTGGAGGTCCCACTCTGGAGAGGCTATAGATTTAGTGCCACTACTTTCCAAAGCCGGTGGGGAGGGGCAGACTATACAGCTTTACAGTGTGATCTATGAGAAGCTGAACTACATGGGTGCTAGCTACACTCCACTGTGGCTGTATGACTGTAGCCTACCATCAGCAGAATAACTGTAGGTCTTTCTTCATACTGCTTTGCAAAAGTATCTTGCATCCTTTACCATCAACTGAAGTCAATACAACAATGGATAGGAAGCATTTTAGTTAATAAATTAGCTTATCTTTTGATATTATAACAGTAGATAAAATACACACACACACACACACACACACACACGCCAATTTCCCCCCCCACACACACACACTGCCAAGAAATAGCATTTTTCATTCATTATACTGGGAATAACATGCAACAACAGGATTATGATGACTGAAAATGTACCATACTGAAATAAAATTAGTTTAAAAGGCAGGAACAATGTCAGCATCAGGTAGTTTTCTTGCAAGGTGGAAAATGGCTTTAATAACTTTATTGTTGGAACTGGTCTAAAAAATGTAAAGGCTTCCTCCCACCTCCATGCCTCCAGTACAAGGATGATTGTGTTAAAAGCAAGATCTCTTGGTCTAGAGGGCTCTTTCAGTTTTATCAGCCTATGAAAAACAAGGGCTATGGCATGCAGCTGAAAATTAGCAATGCAAAGGGTTGAAATCCCATTCAGACATGGGTGCATTTCAGAGTAAGGAACCAAGCAGTAATATTCATTATATGAAAAGTTAATGCATCATGCTGCCTAGGAAGGCTGCTGAGAGGTGACGCAGGAAAATCAATAAAGATTGAAGTCTAAAAGCGCAGGCAGAATGTGGAATAAGAGCTCTAAAGGCAAGGAATCCAATTGCCAGAGTTAATATTACCTTTTTGGAACATGCTTTTTGGACTTGCTGAGTAGGAAATAACATAGGGACTTTGCTCCGTATTTTGGAAAGGGACCACTGTGTTGTCTAAGGAAGAAAAGAGGGTGAGAGATGATTCAGGTAGAAAATTTGGGCAGGGGTGGCTATGCGCTCAGGAAGAACTTAGCCTGCTCAGAGCTGTTCATCGCTGAGGCTGTGATTAAGTGTTCATTAACATCAGATATCTGGGTGCTAGGTTATCACATAGTTGCTCCGGCCTGGGCATGAGCAATTTATTGCTCTTCTGTCAAAACAGTCAAAGCGCCTGAAATGGTGTCTGTGCTGTATTTACACCAGTTGTGAGAGAACAGATTTACCTGGTCTGGTATAGTGTCTGTGGGGATACAGTTTCCCCAGTTTTCAAACAAACTGGAAATCAGCAGGGAGCCTTTGGACTGAGTCAGCATTTTGTGGCATGTATCTGTGACGTTTGTGATCATTCACAAAATTAGCTTTACCATATTGTGGAATATGGTCTTCATGCCAGTTACATGCAGAGGCATGAGCATAAAACTGGGGATCAACTAAAAGAAATAAGGGGCATAAAAAGGGGGTGGAAGGGGACTGATATCCCTTATTTGTGAACCTCAGTGTAATTTGAACAATTTTATGCCATTTTTATTAAATGACTATGATCCTTTAAATGACTTGTCCTTTTGGACATCCCTTTTTGTCATCCCTTTTACACGACAAACTCCAGCTTAGTATATGCCTGTGGATACCAGCACAACAATGTGTTTCAGGAGCCACTAACGCTGATGAATCAGAGACCAGTTGCTCATGATATCTGCTGGGGACTGGAAGGTGCAGAGCCCTTGGTGATCAGGCACCCGTGACTCAAACTGGTGAGTTGGAGGATAATTTTGGCAAATCGAGAACACTGTTGCGGCAGGGCTCTGCTCATCTGACCGGGTTAGCTTGAATCAGTTATTCTTCCTAATACACTCATAAATGTTCTCCCAGTGTGCTGGGAGAATGTTATGAAGATATAATGGTATGACAGGAGAGCTGACTATGGCAATCTGCTATTGTGGATTTGTTATGATACAAGACAGATGCAAGACATTTTTTAATATGTGTATAAATTGCGAACACAGCGAGATAAACAAATGCTGTAAAACTATACCAATATCCTACATGAAACCAATTAGGTATGTTACTGGTGCTTCTCACACTCTCCAAATGCAGTACATTATACAGCAGACTGCTTCAAGACATGCAGCCCTGACACGTGTACACCAGATGAATAAAATCCTGCCTATGGCAAACTCATTTGTGATGACTGTATAAACCAGCAAACTCCATAAAAAGAAAAACTGAGAAGAATTCAAGCTTTTGTTACATAGTGCCGTTATCAATGAACACACTCATCCTAGCTTCATAATACTAGGGCCTACTGCTACACATTTTAGGAACTACATCATTGGTAGGAGATCAATAGCATTTTTGAAGTACATACAAAATCTATAACCTGATCCACCTGCATGATTTTTTATTTAAAAAAAAAAAAACAAAACAAAGATTTACTTATAGCCAGTTTCACAGGCTGCAATCACTTTACAGGTCACAAGGAGACTTTCAGGCAAAGGCACAACATATGTCTAACAGGCTCAAAGTAAGAGCTTACCTGGAAAACTGGATTTAAGTAATCAGGAAGCTTATTTAAAGCACTAAAACTGAGAAAGCAGAGCCATCCATAACCTAAGGTACTGAACTTTTGATTTTTTTTCTGATTTTTTTCCCCCCACTAATGGTATTTTTCAATTTGAAGGCTAATATTAAGCAAAACCAAGGACATTCCTTCTGCCAGTTATAAATTGTGCTAGCCTTTTCCATCACTAGGTGAAGTGTTAGATGAAGTAAAAAAGCTTAACCCTTTCCTCCACGTCACCTATTTTTATACAGCTTGCTCTATTACAGCTACAATAGCCAGCAGCTTGTTTTGGTCACAGTTGTACCTCTGGCATCTTCACACACGGGGCGCTCTGCTGCAAGCTGAGGTTCTCTACAGCCAGTGCAAATAGCCATTCACAATGTCCTGTGTTAAAACATCTGCTTAGAGTGAGGGTGTTGATCCGAGGATTGGGCTCAGAGGTTGCCCAACAGTTCTGAGCCAAAACCCTAAAAGATAATGGTTTGAACCTGTTAGGAAAAAATTCCTGGAGGGTGAAGCTGTGTGGTGCTGATGGTCCCATCAGGTTGCAGGCAATGAAGGCCTCAATGTGTTGTTTTTCTATCATTTTCTATTCTTGGTCACCTGCTGATGAAACCTGCTAAGCACCTTGTTACAGAAAATTGCTCATTACTCTTAACACATGCAGGACCCCCTCATTCCCTCCCTCTTGTGCACCGGGTAGGAACCTCTTTGCAGAGAGAAAACAGCCAGGCTTTCTTCAAGAGATCATCATTTTCATCCCACACTAAAGATCTCATTTTATCTTGCAGTCAAGCTTGTCAGCTCTCACCTTGCTTTTCCTTCTCAGCAAGGAACTGAAGAGGATTACCACCCTTCCCTCTTGCAAAGGAAAACTGCATGCCGCATCTCAGAGCTCTGGTGACGAACTACAGAACTTGCTATGCCATATGCCAAATGCATATTATTTGAAATAGGGTTGGGTTTTTTTCTCCTTAAATGTCATTCTACAAAATTTGTGGTGATTGTCACCAGTATTTCCTGCCTATGAGCCTGTTTTAAGGAAGCACTTCAACCAAAGGATGACAGCACACTGTAGCATCATAAGTGACCTTGTGGTTCAACAGGAGAGATGGAACGGGGCTCATTTTGTCAGTATTAGCTCTTCATAGCACCATAACACCTGTGGAGAGGAGGAACCCTGCGAGAGGAAGCTAGGGAAGCCATACACAGTACAGAGAAGCTGAACAAAAGAATTTAACCAGAATATGATAAAGAAACCAGTCATTCTGCAGAGAGAGGCAACACATATCCAGATTCACTGTAAGTGCTGTTGGCATGCTAATTTCTTACTCAATCAGACTATCAGTTCTTCATCTGTGTCCCATGGCCTGCCAGTTGCCTGCTGAGGCATTAGTGTAAGTCAGTAGAAAATGGACTGGTCAGATGTGGCTGGCTTTTCTTGGATTTTACTGACACTGCTATTTAAAAAACAGCTAATGTATATGAAATACTTCCCTTCTATTATTTCCACCTAAGCCGTTGATGAAGCTGTCACAAGCATGCTCCATAAGAGCACATGGAGCTGGGGCAGGAAGGGATGGTGGGTTCTGTGTGATCCACAGGTGAGAAGCCACAGTTTCAAGAGCCTATACTAGATTTCTAGCATAGTACTAGATGCAGAAAAGAGCAGCTGGAGGGTTATGCCACCTTCTCTTCCGTCAAGCTTTGGGCTTCCAGCCAATAATGCTGTCCTTCCAAGACAAAACACACCTACCTTCCAGCTTTCTTCTGATGTGGGCTCAGAAATTCTCTCTTTCAACAGTTCCTTTGGTACATGAACAAAGTGTTTATGACTAGATATTATGCAAGAATGTCCAGAGTATGGGACGTAAGACCAACAGGATTAGAATCGCATGTGACAGAAGTGAAGAAGAGACAGTGAAATACTGGAAACCACTCCCATAAGAGGCCTAGCACTGAAATACAGAAGCTTTTCAAGATGCAAAAACATAAAACACCAGCAAAACAGGCATCAAGTCCTAAGACGGATTTCAAGACATAAGATAACAACTTTAGAAAAGAAAAGCAAGCCCAGAGACTGTCGGATTAATTGAACACAGCGTCAGGAAAGATTGCTTTATGAAATGCTGCTTCTTAAAGCATCACAAAGTCAGAAAGACATAAAAAACATTGATTGGCAGCACAGGGGAAATGGAAACCACAAGTGATCAATAAGGCAACTGCCAGCAGGTGGTGGTGACACATCAGTGCATGAAGCCCTGCATGGAGCTTGAAGTGGCTAAGTAATAGGATGGAGACCTAACCATTGATCAAAAATATTTTTATGTTGCAAAAGGTCTTGGAAGTACACCCTCTGGCATTTGAATCCATTTAATAAAAATGCTTCTATTATTTGTGCCTGCTTAACACGACTGCTAGCAGCCTCTGCAAGCCTTAAAGGCTGAACTCATTAGCTATTTATTACAGAAGAAGTTGGGATCTCCTGATACCAACAATTAATTCAGGCGTATTGTTAGTAGTGGGAAGTGCTGGTAAATCATATCTGTGTTGCYAAAGTATTAATGAACTACTTACTGTGTGTTTCCAACGGACGTGAGTCTCATCAGCCAGGCATCACGGCACATGAGCTTTCCCAAARCTTTGCCTTTTCTTCTGACCTCCGCACTTTTCAGGCACTTTCTGGACAACCCTTATTTAAGCAGCTCTTTTCCCATGCTGCATTTGTGCTGTTGTTGCGAAGACTCATGTACTCGCCTACCTGCGTGTGCGGGGGCTGCCTGCTTCTCCGTGGAGTCCGGGCAGCCAYGCTGGGAGCGAGGAGCCTTCCCGCACGCCCACGGCTGCTGGCCCAGGCGGCAGCGGGGCTGCCAGCCCAGCACGAGCAGCAGTCAGCAGCGATCTCTCTTCGTTCAGCCCTCGTCCTGCCCTGTTGGGTGGCCCAGGCAGCCTGAGCCTGCACTGAAGGATGTGCAGAAGGAACCGAGCTTTTGCTGCTGCAGCATCCCCCACCGCAGGCCCGATGGCAGGCAGGCAGCTCCCTGCCTCCCCCACACCCTCCCCACCCGGCCCTGCCGTGGAGCCTGCCTGTGCGGTGGGTTTGGGCAGCTGTTTGGATGTTCTGTCACACTGCAACACGAGGCGGYACCTTCCTTAGACGTCAGGGGATTTGCAGGCGTCAGCAGGCCATGGCTGCTGAGCGCTGCAGCGTCGTGCAAATCACATTCCCTGCCTACGCTCGATGTCGTAGGCTCCCGCTATCCCCCAGTCAAGCAAAACGTGGACCTCAGAGGTGAGAATGCAGCAACACAAAATAAAAAGGCAGAGTTATTTRTACTGTCCTGATTTTAACCACCTATTTTATATCAGCAAGCAATTTCAGTTACTGATGTGATTTCTCCGTGTGCAGGGTTGTGACCTAAATCCTGCCGGCGTACTGCACTGGCAGCTGCCCGCTGGACTGGTTTTGAAGGYGCCGTGAGCCTAGACGGGCTGCAATGCCCACGCTGGAGGCAGACGCGCCTCAGTGCATTACTGCCAGTGGCAGATCTAAATAAGAACACATCCACAAACCCAAGTGGTTTTCCCACAACAACGACAGGAAAGTAACGCTTGCAGTCACCACAGAATCACCACAGAAGGCAGTATGTGGAGCCATCGAGTTTTCGTTGCAAAACACTGAGCATCGATTGCATAACGCGCAGACGCGCGTCTCGATGACAGCTCTTGGCTGCGATGCAGCTAGGTACGACTTCGGAATGCGCTCCCTGGGGGATACTGGCTGCCGTATCTCGAGATTTGGAACATCTGTCCCTGCCTGCCAGCCTGGCTGAGGCGGAGGTGAGCGCTTCTGCCTTTTCTACCACAGCTCCAGGGTTAGTTGAACAGTGAGTAGATGCAGGTTATCGCAAATAATCAGGTGACAGGGGCTTGGTGAAAGGCCCCGCTCCTCCAGGCAGACATCTGCTGATAAACCGGGATTCGATCTAAGGAATGGCACTCCTAACGGAGCCGGGAACAGAGCTCGGGCTCCGAGGTCCCGTTCTGTACGGAGACAACCGTCCTTCCCAAAGGGATTTTGACGGGGTCACAGGGACGTGGGGGGACCAGCCGTGGTGAGGAAACGGGGTTATCGGGAAGCTTCCTAATAGCTTGAGACAAGGAAGAAAGGAATGGTGCTCTGCACTGTCAAGTGACTGACAGTCCCAGATGAGGTTTGCTCGGAAATTTGAGATCTAATTAAAGCAGGACTTGGATCTCATCCTTCTTCCTGCACGCCTGGGACAATGAAATACCGACTTGTGCATCTGTTCTGGATGTGTATTTGATGCAAATAAGAAGGAAGTCTGTAAATACATCAAAAACCATACTTTATTTTATGTATAGCAATACAATTTACATATTAAATAACACTATAATAGAATGATTTGATATAGTCTTAAACATAACAAAAAGAAGATTCAAGTTACAAAAAAACCCCAAACAAAAAAGAAAAAACAGAACAAAACAAACGAACAAAAAATCTCCCTCAAAATACTCCCTCCCACCCGGTCCCAAAACCGAACACCACATTTTTTTTTTTCCAAATGGATCAATGAGACAAACGTATCCAGTGACTGGCTAAGTCTAATTCCTATTGCACACACTGACAATGGAATCCAAAGAAAATCCAACTTTCACAATCACTGCCCCAAAGAAATGACATGGGTGGAAATCTTTTTGGAGTGTGATGATGGTGTCTCACTATCTTGATACACAGAAGGTATGTATTCACATAGCCACCACAGAACTAGGAAGGAGGTGAAACTAGAAAAAAATTAGCTTTATATGAAAATATAAAATTCTATGATTATATACCATAGATACAAAGTTCCCAGAAGATGCTTATCCAAGCAACAAAATATTTACAGTTTTAATGATTTTGCTATTTAAAAATGAAGGAAAAGAAAATAGGAGTACACATGAATGCTTAGGTATTTAGAAAGAATGGCTGCTTGCTAGTTTCAAATGCTCTAACAAAACAAAAGAAGTCACTACCCCAAATGTTGGAGAGTTGTGACATTGTATAAAATTGACTATCTCCTCTTTTGGAGACGTTTATTCTTAAAACTCAAGACATTTTTCTTGAAATTAATTATCCTCTGTAGAAAATGCTTCCCTTTGCAAATAGTTAACAAAAACACTAAAAACAGTTTAACAGCTAGGACAAAGTAGAGGCCAAATCTCTTCATTACAGTTCCTTCTCTTTCTCTATTTTTGCATGCCTTTTCCTTTGATAAGAAAAGCCAATGTAGTTCACATTGTTAGAATGGCAACAAAGAGAAAAAGAGCAAAGGGGTAACAATAACAGTTGAATTACAGCTCTGTTAAAAAAAAAATTAAAAAAGAACAGAAAAAAAAGCAGAAAAGCAATGCAGTGGCTTAACAAATAGGCATTTTCCCTTCATATAAAAATTCACCGGCACCATTTGACATGAACTTCAGAACATAGGATTTGATGTCAAAAGGCATGAATTTGAGAAAGACTGCTAAAACTTTAAGACAACTACATTTTAATTTTTTTTAAAGTTGTTTTTGTTTTGCTGAGAATTAGTAATATGTGTCTTTGGTAAAATTGGTATCTATATTTTAGCTTTTAAATAAAATATATCAGCTTAAAAAAAGATTAATAAGAAGGCAGTTGTGCTGTGTCATAAAGATTATTCTCCTAATGTTCCGGTACGTGACTCCGGGTTCAAACCATTCAAGCAGTCAGAAATCAGAAAAAAACAACTGAAATTCTGCAGATCCTGTAAATGACTCCACTAACCTAGAACAGACCCATGGTACAGAAACAGTCGCACACAAGGAGTAGTTTAAGGATTTGGGTTTTTTTTTTTCCTGTTCATAAATTCATATTTGGAAACAGACACTGTGAAATACTAAGGACAAACGCTGCTTTAAATGAAAGTTGTTCAGACCTTGGTCCGGCACAAGAATCAGCCTGCCTAGCCTGCACGTACGAGCAGTCCTGCTGGCTTCCCCAGGCCCTCCTACGCATGTCCGGTTACTCACGTACAGGAGTGTGTGTACGACTAAGGCATTTGGCTGCGAACATCACCAATTTAGATGTTAAGAAGACACAGCAACTTCCCAAACGTTTCCTCTTGGAAAGCTTGGTTATTATTTTGGGCTCAACTCAGAAGTCTCATACGTCTTTCATGCGGTCTGCTGGTGGAGTACACAAGCAAAACATGGCAAAACAGTATTTTCTAAATGTAGACACACGCACGCATGCACACTTCAATCCACTATTTCCTTATTCCTCAGGGCTGGGACTGAGCCTCACATTTTACAGCAGTGGACCATACTTAGGGGTCTCCTAATTTGCAGGCCTGCACGTTGCTTGAGAACTTCTGATGCTGGAAAGCCATCCCGACCATGCAGCAAGCAGTGGTTACAATATGAGGTTAGTGTGGCAAAAGCAAGGGAGTGCCTGTTTGCCATGGTGCACGTGTGTGGGACTTGACTTTGGCTCGACAGCCACGCGAGAGCATCCCGGCGGAGCTCTGCGAGCGCCGATCTCAACACCTGTTTGGTCCTTCCGACAGGCTCATTCAGTCCCAGGGGAAGAGGTGCAAAGCCACGTAAAGAAGCAGATCGCCAGCTGCTTACATCAGGATAGCTCTGGCTCTTACGCACTCTTAATCCTGACTTTCACAAGCAATCCCTAGCTTCATCCACTCCAAACGTAATGCATCACTACCATCTATCAGCTATCTGACTGTTCACACTCAGCTTGATCCCCCTTAAGAAAAAATCCATGGAGAAGTCATAGTACATCAGTGTAAATTATTTCCCCATGAATTAAGCCCCGAGCAGGTATTTCAGGTGTGGGAAAATGCCAATGCAAATGCATGGATTTCCAAAGCATCTACCAATGTTCAGCCTCACCACCTTCTTTCATTGATTTTTAAAACCTGTGAGAAGATAAGGGATTAAACCAAGGCTATTCAGGCAGTGTGTCATGAAGCACAGTTATCTTCCATCACGCCACTGAAATGAAAAGCAATAAGCTAAAAGTACTGAACAAATCCAACTCTCCTAGTGCCTGCAGTGATCTTTGTGTCACTTAGCTCTCGTCTGGGTTTGAATTCTCTCCTTCTCCCTGCACCTCCCCGGGAACTTCACTGCTCCAAACCAAACTGCTCGAATCCAGCCGAATCCCTCCGTGCTACGTGCTGGCACTGCCTGGGCCGGGATCGCCCTAGCGAGGGGGCACCGGCGCCGCGGCACCAGAGCACGGCGGCCAGCAGACCCGCTGCCAACCCTTCCGACCCTCGCGGACCGCGGTTCTGGGAAACCGCTCTGGTTTCTGGGGTGTCGTGACCGGGCGGCCGGTCTGACCTCCTAGCACGCACTACGCTGGCTCACTCCTCGCTGCCGGCTCCTCCCAAGGCAAAGGGGACGCAGGCTACAAAGCATTCTTTTGAAGCACTTTGCACGTTTTTTTATTCAGACTAGCTGGTGCTGGGCATGGGATTTCCTTACAGAAACCACGGCTGTATTACACTGCTCAGCATTAGCAGTTATTTGGATCGCTTGTATCGAGGGATTAAACAAACTGGTAAGTCAAAGGTAACCACGAACTCTTAAATACTTTAGGAAACCTTTCCCTCATTAAAAATAAAAGACCAGATGTCAGCACATACCAGTTTGCATAGCTCCACTGCTCTCGACAAGGCCGTTTCAGTTTGCACCTCATGAGGTTCTGACCCAAAACACCTGCCCTGGGGAATTTCAAACGGTTCACTCGGCTCTCCTCTCTGTGAAAACGCACCCGATGCCCTCTGCTTGGCTAAGCTTCCTCCCTGCCCTCCCCTCCAATAAAAGAAGTGGTTTTTGCCTTGCCAAATGTCTCTATTTCAGCAAGACTGGACGGGCAGCAGAAATTAATAGTGTTACATTTAAATGAAAAATATGCTGTAATATTTTGACAAGTTTTGAAAAATTACAATGCATGTTTCGTGCAGTTGAAATTGAAAAGTAAAGAAAATAATGCCATATATAAAGGATAGTGCCTTTAACTGTATACCAAACATCAGAATGGTTGAAATAACATATTTCATTTTCAAGGCAGATTCAGTAACCTCTCCCTATTCAGCAGAGCTATGAAGGACACAATTAGCTTTAACTCCCAGGAGAGTTAAGTATGTGCTTACTTCTTTTATTAAATAGGGATGGACCCTTGGACCAAATACAAACGAAAAGGGAGCCAGTGAGGATGTATACTTAAATGCTCCAAACAATAACTGAATTATTTAGATAATCTGGGGAAAAACATATCATTGGTGTGGGAGGGAAAACAGAATCAATAGGTTTGTGCTAAGCGATTAGTTTGGCAAAAAAAAGAGGGAGAATGTAACTTTATAGGTAGTTTTTTTATTAGTTTGCTTCACCAGTAAATATGGATCAGTACTTTATGTTTTAGCACTAAAGTATGAAAATTACACACCTGTAAAAATGGCATCTAACAGTTATGAAATTAAGAAACGCCTGTCATCATGTAACATACCATTAGGTGTGAGGTCATATTCAAGAGATAGTAAGGAAATTAATGTGTTTAAAATATTGAATAGCTTAGTAATGTAAAATATTGCTACCTTCAATATATCTGAAAACAGGTCTGGTTTTGGACTGTAGTAGATTTCTCACTGTATTGGCTCTGATGAAAATAAAAACAAAACACTTTCTTCTGCTTAAAAACTAAAATCTACGTTTTTCCTGAATAACTGGGGAAACTTTGGAGCTGTAAATTCGAAACCTGTAAATGTGTCCCACATATGAATTGCATCAAATTTATATTTATATTGTATGTAATTTATATATTCTATGTGAAGCAAGTCTTAGGCCTGTGAGTGTACAAAACAGTAATTTGAAACAATACAGAAACAATTGTTTCAGCTCCACAAGGCTGTTACATCTTCGTTGTAGCTAAAAATCACCTGCCACATTTTGTCAAGAAAGGATGAACTTTGCTCATCCACTCCACTGGAATACAGAATACAGTTACCAAAATTGTGACGTGATCATTAAAATAATAAATATGGTATGAAGGGGTACAGTATCTGTCATAGAAAGAATCCACCTGGCCTAGCATTCAAGATCTAAGATTTGAGGGTCGCTGTAGTTAGCAAAACTTCACTGCATTTAAACAAAACAAAAAAGCATATGTTTGTTGTCATGGAATGTCACATCAGGGCTTGTTTTGTATTAGAATATTATAGGCAGTAACACTGATCATATAGTGCAAACTAGATAAAATTGCGTTTCACTGTGTGAAATAAACAGAGGTGCAAATGCTCAGTAGGATACCATTAAGACATAAAATGGCAAAAAATAAATATCAAAACTTTTATCAGTGTAAAAAAGTAATTGGGTTATTGTATAACCTAGAGTCTGGCAAAAAAGGCCTCAAAAAAGTTCGCTCAGTCTTCAGAAGTTCTACAAATTAAGTGCCTTTTCAGGTTTCCAATTAGACAAGAGACTCCATGCTTTCCGCGGGATCCGATTCATCGCTGGCCATCACAGCACCGTTTTTGTCCAGTGTCATGGGACCATTTCCATTTTCCTTAGTGCTGACCAAGCTTAGCATTGCCTTATAAAGAAACTGGTACTGTTCCTGGAAAAGAAAGGACAGATTATTGCAAACCTTGCAGGATATGTAAGTGAGTGGCACTTAAATTTGGCGTTTCCAGGCTAGGTCGCGGATACTTGTAGAAAGAAAAAAAACATTTCATACAAAATGTTCCAGGCTGTTAATACCAACAGCTCCAAAGCAGCCATCTGACATGGTACAGAAATACAGTAATGGAGAACACTCAGAAACACATGCTTCACAGTCAGGATGCCAAGTCTTCATATTGCTTACAGAATATTTACTTTCCTCCTGTTGCTTTCTCCACGCGGACACCACTGATGTCAGTAAACTACACAATCTAGATAAATTACATTCTTCCCATTTCCTGAGGGCATAGCAAATAGAAGTTGCTTCTCTGTGAAGGCACTAACATGTAACAGAATACGAAGCATTGTTCTTTTTCATTTTGTAGGTAATAAAATGCATCATTACTACAAGCATACATATAGCGAGGAAAAATATTTAGAGAGTAATTACCTACATTAATCTAGTTTAATATTGTCACCCCAAACCTCCAGTTCTCGGTAGATTATTTTATTTCTGATCCACTGCCCACTGGAGAGAAAAGAAGTCTTTCCACTGACATTATAAGGATACTGCAGAAGGGCCAAAAGTGCACCTTGCATGCAACATAAGAAACCAAACAGCATGTTGCAATAAACCTAAAAAGTCACTACACTAGCTTTCCTGCAAGAATGGCATACTTCCACTATTTCCCTTTCTATTCCATTATCGAGTTGATTTTAAATAGTAATGTATGCTATATGTACAATCATTTTATATAATGAAGCCAGTGTGTCAATACCTTTATTGCTTTTGCACATATAGTTTCTGAATACATAAATATGCTAAATCAGGTGTTAGCTTAAATCCTCAGAGGAGGGATGAGGACAGCGCAAGGAGCCATTTACAGCTTCTTAAATCCAAGGCTTCGTCTAGAGACGATTCTCAGTAGCAACAGCAGGTCAAACACAGCCGAAGCGGCGTGTTACGGCCAAACTCAGCCTTGGGGTTACCTCTGTGAAGGACCCCCCAGGCTGGGTGTAGAGCAGCGAGAAAGAGGGAAGGGGCAGGTCCTCCTTCTGCCTCTGGGACGAGGCCCTGGCCCATACTGTGCCCTCAGCCCGCTTGGACATTTTCCAGGAGGATGTAAGTGGGGTCAAAACTCTACTAGAGACGGGACTAATGCTGAAACAGCACAGACGAGTGCAGGACAGTATCCGAGCCCTGGCTCGTCCCCTAGTGCAGGCAGCGCAACGCGCACAGGGCAAAGGGTGCTGCTCTCTGCACACAGAGCGCAGGCTCCTGTTGAAGCCTTATCTCCCCCTTCAGCTCTACCTGCACTGCTTGGGATCAAAATAAGCCAGGTTTAAATAGCAGATCTTAACGTACACGGCTGGCAGCGAGATGGTGACAAGCTGAAAGGCCAGGGCTGTCCGTACAGTGGCATTACTGTATGAGAAATAAGCTTAACTGCACATCAGAGACCGTGTGGGTTTGAGGTGTATAAAAATGACAACAATACAGAAAAAGCCCAAATGCAACTTCTGCTTGATAACGTACACAAAGCTGCATGTGTGTTTTAGTTCGTGCTTTTTGTCTCAGACAAAAACCTTGTAAACTACCAATTTATATTCCATTTAAAGACTTACAATGTCTGTAAATACTCCAGGCCGCATAAGATTTATCATCTTTGCCACCTGGAAAACATCAACAGCATTTTCATTCTCCAGCTGCTGGGACAGAGTGGTAAGGGCACACAGCGTTCCTGCCGACACAGCTCCATACCTGAAAAACCAGACCACAACGATAAGGTACTCACAAACAAACCTGGGCACCCTGACACAGAGCCATGAAAATGTTGATATAGTCTTATTTGATTACTGCAGCTCATCTTTATATCTATTAAAAGCTCTGTTCTACGCTAGTTAAGTTTTAGTCATTTTAATTTAAAAAAGAAATTTGGTGGTATACGAGTCACCTCAGGATATCAGCAGTTTTCAATAGAAAGAACTGGAGCAGCAAAATAATGCGAGCCATTTAAAAATACCCAGCTTGGAGAGTACACTCCTGGAGTCAGGTTTCACATGTACTGAAAGCATCTGCATTATAGCTGAGCGTATTTTACAATTCATTAGTGGGAGCTCAAGCAAAACACAAACTATTACAAAGAAATGAGACTTTGTCTCCTCCTCCATGTCTGACAATTTTATAAAACTAACATGGACATGAGCTGCTCATGAGCAAATGGGACGCATCTCAAAGTCTTCCTTAGGTCTGACTCATGGGCAAAATGCAACATTCCTGAGTTGGGTACCCAAGAGACATCACAGATTCTGATAAGTTGAGCCATGCTGTCATTTAATAAGAACCTGAGCAATGGTGATTTGTCAGGAGAATGATGCACAATGTGTCCTTGAGACAGTGGTCAGACAAAAATCTTACTGCTGCTAAATCCAAAACCCTGTGGGTATGCTTGAATCGCAAGTGCAGTTGTGGGGCACCTGATAAAAGATCCCAAGCAACAGGGGCTCATAACTGCTTCTGAGGAGCCGTGGTTGTCCTCTGCTCTCCTGGTCCTCAGGAGACTGAACTGCTGTCCTGGCTTTGCTATGGCTCTGCTCTGTGACCTGGAGCAGGACTGCATCTAAATGTCCCCATCCGTGAAAGGGACATTGGTGCTGACTTGCTTTGTAAACTGGAGAACTGGGCATGAAAACGTAAACGATCGGCGAGTACTGCAATGCCATCTGGTATAATAAGGTTACCACTAGTAATTTTAGAAGATTTCTGCAGAAATCAAGATATATGCTGCCTTGATTTCATATGATTTTTGCAAACTCAATTCGCCTAGAAATGGGAAACAGAAATCCAATCACAGTGGATCGCTGTTCTACCTGATGGAAAGTCCAAGAAGAAGAGGCAGGGCTCTTGCAGAGCTGCACACATGGCTGTGACTGATCATCTGATATGGACAACATGGACTTTGCCTGATGCGTGTGCCTGATGGGGGCCTAATGCCCTGGTTTTTACTGAGGTTGATTACCTCCACCTCCCAACCATCTGAATGCTTTTCTCTCTGCAGATCATGCAACAAATCTTTGTCTAGTCTACTTGACTTTAAGTTGGTAGTATTCAGTACAATTGTCTCTAGCTGGAATTTCTGAACATACTTCTTTGAAATGTTTTGTTATCAAGTCATCCCACCACGTAATTCCCAAATATCACATGCATTTAGTATTTGCAAATCCATATATTTGGAATTAATCTGCAGTTGTAATTATTAGTGGATTATGTGATATAGTTGTTGCATATAGTAAAGGGAAATTTTCATTTTCAGCTACATTTGCTTAGGCTCCAAAGAAAAGCAGACTCCACATTATGTGAATAATAAAAAAATAAAAACCATTGAATATGACAAATAAACCAAAAAAGCAATTTACAGAAAGAATGACTCAGCACTGTTAGAAATGCAATTCTGATTCTTTTTTTTTTTTGGTCTAGCATGAAATGCCCAAATCAATAATGGTTCTAATTTTGTAAAACATAATCTTAAATACTGCAAGAGTAGCAAAACCTCACTTCAGACTACCCAAAGCATGAATATTAAAACTAGGCTGGAATTAATAAGCGCTGGCAAAAGCCAGCAGAGCTTACACTGTGCCTTAGCCAGGCAGGAAACAGTGGGAGAAAAACTGCTTGCTGTGGCCCAAGGCACCACTTGCAGGAGTCTGCTGGGAAAAGCCTGTTGCTGCAGCCGTACACTGATGCGAAGTGAAAGCTCTTTCAGCAAAGGCAGGTATCAGCACGCAATCTCTCATCAGCACCAAGGCTGACCTGACCACTGAAATACCAGAGTACGGTAATAACATTTTTGCACAAAAGGTGAAGATTTCTAAGACTTTCCCATTAACTCTGTCTGTTTTGTAGCAATGGCAGAGGTCTAATGGACTTGAGAGTGGGGGTTTAGAGTTGGTAGCAGTCATTTACATAGGCTCGGTGTTCACTCCAAGGGCAACTCAACCAGTGACAGAAAGCAGGCTTCCTCGTGATTTTAATGACAGAACAACTCCAGGGAGCTCGCTGCCTGCCAGGGCAAGATATCGTACGCAATGTAATATTTAGCACTCTTTATAATTGGGCATTCAAGCATAGCTGGCAAGACAATGAACACCACAGATCTACAAAAGAGACAAGTGCTGGCGCACACTGGCCCTGTGTTGGTGGGCTCCCTCCCTCGTGCCTGGCACCACATGGTCCCCTTGGAGTGGTTTTGGGGGGAAGCAGAAGGAAGAAAAACAGATTCGCTCTAAGAAAACCTGGCCTCTTTGTCACAAGACACACTTCCTAATCATCCTGAGACACAGCTGAGCTGAACTTGTTCCTTATCTTATGTGGCACATTAAACCTGAGTTGTTAGATAGGAGCTCAGGTTTCCTTAAGACCATGCTGGGCTGCTCAAAGTACTTATTATCTAAGCCATGGCTCTGCTGTTTTTTTAAGTTGGTTGTAGAATTTGCTTGGGAAACTTCCAAGCAGAGAAGAACCCAGAACGCTTACAAAACAGACACAGCCTGACTTTCTGAGTCCATCTGGAAAGACTAGAACCAACAGCATAAACCAGACTAAACAAAACTCATTTGGCCTCAGATGCCAATGGATACCTCATCTCAGGAAGCTTAAATACTCTGATCCTTTTGTTTAGGCTACCAAACCCCATCCACTCCATGCAAGAAAGGACATTAATCCTGATCACTGTCCCATAGCAGAATAACTCCTTTTACAGCCTATGCATAAATGGGAGAAAAGAGATGACGTACTCATCATGAACTATGGTGGGGCCATCCCTTGTTAAGGCCTCTTCCTTGATTACATTAATAAGTTCAAAGGTACTGCTTATAGGAGCATCTGGATTTGGCCATTTAGGACATTGAAAGTGGCGGACTTCCAGAACGTAGTCATCCTGAAATGAAAAAAGAGCCTGGGTATTAGCTACTACAGTTTCACATTCATCCACTCCAGGCAGAAAGCATGATGGGGAAAAGTCTCATTACAAATTGAAGAGAGAAATTCTTCTTCCAAAGGGGTTTGCATACAAAGAAGAAGAAAGATGCTCAGCTCTAGTATCTCTGAAACAGTGAACACCCTAAAATAAACTATAACAAAAAATTGAAAATGATTTTGTATTTGAGTTCAGTATATACATTCTCTCAGAGTTCCTATAGCTCAAAGGTCAAACAAGAGAAGAGCAACAAAAGGAACTCAGTTAAAAAGGGCTTGCAAACTACTATTTTGCAGCAAAATCCAACTGCAGTTCTGATACCAAACTAAAAGCATACTTGTAGCTCAAAAGAAATGTGCTTTACTAAGTAAAACCCCTTAATCTTTGTGAAACAATTAATCTATAAATGCTGAATTTTGTAAGCAGAAATAGGACAATAAACCTTGGTGTGTACTTTACACAGAATAATTCAATCTACTTCTGTGACTTCTGAATGAGAAACAAATGTCCTCACTTTCAAATAAGATAAACAGATTCAACACTACAGTCCCACTAGTGAGAGGAATCTACCTCCAGCAGAAGCAGAAGACAGGAGAGGAGTCAGTAGAGACTCCCTTGTCCCTTGGAGCAACATGCACAAACATGCATTTACAAGTAAATCCTTTTCAAGACTGTTTCTGAACTCTCTCTCTCTCTCATGTTTAAATAACATCAACAGCATTTTGGAGAAAAGCCAAGGCCCACATTTGGGGGGTTTATTTTACCTGGGTAGCTTCAAGGATAAAGTCATGGATGATAATTTGCTCTTCGTTAGAGAGGCACAGTCTGTCTTTGCTGATAAGGGTCACAGTAAAGGCCTCACAGTTCATGGATTCCTCGCGACTTGGCCAGTACACAAACTCATCTTCTGCCTGGAGGAAAGAAACAACACACATCCTGCAGCCTTTCGGATACCTTAAGTGTGACTGAAAAATCCAGTGGATCAAAAAATTGGTTTGATAAACAGAGATGATCAGAAGCTGACCTTTAAAAACATTTGTGTCTAAAACAGACTTACTGTAACAGTAGTCAGTAAGCCTACCAGATCCTTCCTTTGTGTGCCCAAGCAGGTAACGCCTGCTTTTTAATTGGTTTCATAGGGAAATGGTTATTTTAGCTTGCTCATACTTAACCTTTGTATTATATCCCAGGCTTTATTACCTCCTGCCTACACAGTTTTGCATGAAAGTCAGATATCTGTTTAGAAAAAACGCACTGACCTTTAAAAATTAATTGCTTTTTATTTTTAATTTGTATTTATTGTGGTCTAATCCTAAACTCAAGGGTGCTCATAGAAGCGCTGTGGATCAGGCCTAGGTGGAAGACTGATGGATACTCTATGTAGGCGTTGAATTTTTAGAAGTGAGGAGAGGAGTGAGGAGGAAGGAAGAAACTGAAATGTTCTTAACCTTGAGAAAAACACTGGCTTAACTTAATGCAAGTTCTCCAACAAAACTCTAATGAAAACACTATGACACTCTAAATTCTCAATGAGACTGTGAATGGGAATAAAGGCTCAGTGCTGAAATAGCCTTACTAACTGATGGGGTATTGATAACATACTGTCAACACTATTCTTTAAAAAGCAACTGTTCATTCTGATTTCACTGTAGAGAAAGAAAATCAGGCTCTGTAACCACATGCATGCAAAGTCTGTTTCTCCTCCTGGCTTCAGAGGTCTCCTGTCCATGCAGCATAAGAAGAGACACTAACCAGACAGCCTGTGTGGCACTGCACAGCTGTGTTTCCAAAGACTCTGTGTTTACTGTGTTGAAGAAACATAAGCTATCTGCTTTGTTCCTCTGTGGCCATGAGCACGCCTCTGCAAACAGGCTTATCTCTGTGGGCCTGGAGACTCAGTGTAGATGATGTACAAGATACTGTTGAGATTCAGACGTTAAACATTTCAGTTTGTTCTGAAAAAGAGACTTGGGGTCCTAAGTCCCCTGAGAGCTTTGAAAATTCACCCCTCAGCCTGCAGAGGTGACATCAAACAGGGTAATATTGCTGAATGCCGTGGAAGTGCTCTCTCCCTCTACATGACAGATCCTCATGTAGCAGGCAGTCGGCATGATCATCTTGTCCCTTCATATTACGCACTCAGCACCTTGACGATCTCAGTCCTGTGCCGCCCCTCCTTGCCAACCAACACAACCCACACCAGACACCAAGCCAACACCCAGATGCCACTGCCTGGCTAGCCAACCTCCACCCTGAGCACAGCGAAGGCCAAACCAGGTGCAAGGCATCCTTGCAAAGGATCTGGCCAAGTCCGGCACTCCTCCATTACACTTCAAACACTACTGCTCTCTAGAGCTATTCCATACACTTGTAAAGACAAGATCAGCCTCTTCATTTCCATCCAACGTGCTTTCATTTCACTGGTGCTTTCTGGTTCGATTGTATTTCTCTGAAAGCTCTTTGCCTTGCAATGCCTGCAGTCCCCTTGATCTCACCACACACAAGGAAGTGTATCAACTGCTGCCTCCTTAGTAGCCCCTCATGACTGCTATTTTCCTGCTGTAATGAAGGTGGTTTCTCTACCCCCCTCAGCTACAATCGTCTATTCACCTCAATGATGCATGCACGGAAGAACAAACTGTTTACTTCTTAATCTTTTTCAACACACACTCTTGAGACATGCTGGTAAATCTGGAAGTAGTGATTAGCACTTCACCTGTGTCACCTTCTCTATCTCATTATTTCCACTTAAATCGACATACGCATTTGCTTTTTTGCTTACATTAGAAATAACACTTGAAACCTTGCACGGCTTTAGCCCTGTACAGGCTTAGCCTTAAGCTCTGCAAGCAAACAAGCAACTACCTTATTGTCTCTGCTTCGCATTTCTGTTCCTTTCAAGGTCCTTACTCACGGCCCTGGCCACCCAGTAACCTCAGTGCTTTACATCCTGTCAGCCAGGGAACCCACAGGAGCTTCACAGAGGCTGTCCTCACTGGCCTGCTGTCGAAGAGCTCTGTGGTCCACACCTGCTTGCTGCAGTTCAGGATGTCCTTCCCAAGGAGCAGGACAGAAAGGGAGTGCAGAAAACAGGCCCTGCACCTAGGAACTTGTCTTACTAAGCTTATGATAAAGCTTGAGAAGGTGGCTCAAAAATTAGCCATGTTTTCAACTAGAAAATAGTCATAGCATGTAACTAAGCGACTCTATGCTTGTGCCCTGCTGGGCTAAGTAATAATCCCACGGCAGAGGGAGGGAAGCATTTAACTTACCAGGCTCTGGTTGTCTGGCAGCATGACGATGATTTGTGCATTGTGATCCCAGATCATTCGCCAGAAATCTTTAGTTGTATGTGGCAGCGGATGTTGGGTTATGATGAACTCGTTACTCCTGTAGTAGCCCTTTTGCAGCAAAACAAACCACACAGTTACTTACTGCCTTAAGTACTCTTAAAGCATTAATTTCATCTTTGGGGACAGATAGTGACTCTATTTCATTTTATTCTACAATATTTTCACACAGACTATAATTTTATAACTCCATTTCCACTCTGCAGAGTCCCTGTTGTTTTCATTTACTCTATATCCCAGTATTTATTTGACTGTATCTCATGGAAATACGAATTCCACATAAATGCATCTTGTATTTAATTTTTTTAGGCAACAATCTTTAATAAAACACTGTTAATAGCTTTACATTATGGGGAAGGTGTTAAAATCTCATCTGTTAATACACAGCCATTACATACAGAATTAAGACAATTATAGGCATCTGGTATTTAGCACCTTAGAGTTGATTTTACTTTGTAATTAGGTGTTGACTTCCTCACCATGATATAAGAGGCATTAATGTAATCAGTTCCCTTCATTCCAGGCAGTGGTGCCAAGCCCACTCTAGCACGCTCAGCTATAAGATT
>NW_020450529.1:9625049-9777105 GCF_003343035.1 Apteryx rowi
AAAAAAAAAAGATCAAAGTCTGATCATGGCACAACGCAGAAAGCAAGAATTTCTCAGATGTTAACAAACCAAACACTGAGCAGCTCCCATCTCCCCCAGGAGCAGGCCAGCACTTTAACCGTGTTAAAGCATTGCCTACTAACACAGGATATAAAAAGAACGTTGCACAATATTCCCACAAGGACAAAGTAATTTCAGGAATCAAATTTTACTATAGCAAAGATTTTCACAGCAGGCTGAATTACCAAATGACAGTATATGCAGTGATAACGGGGGATTTCAGGTAATACTTGACTGCAGTGTCTCCATTTGTCTCCAGCAGCACACTAACCCAGCTGATTTATTTTGTTTTCCCTACCACTCGGCAGCACTACCATCACTCACTTCTCCCAGCTGGAGGGTGAGATAACCTCCACAGAGAAAACACTTCCCGAACGGGTAACCACCCAGAAATGGGGGCTTGCTCTCCAGCAGGTCTACGCTACTCCATAGTTGAGGACCGGGTTCAACAACATCCTGGAACAAACTGCCCGGCTCCTAGCGCCAAACCAAAACCACTGCAGCTACCAGACGCAAAGTGCAAAGTCGTAGAGACTCATTCTGCCCATCTGCATTTGTTTATAAGCTATATTCTGATGGCTTCCCTTTTTCTTAGCAAACCTGATGATGGACCAGATCTCTACCATTATAACTTTGTGCCAGTTTGGCTGTCATCTGTTGGGTGCTCTGAGTAATCTGATGGAAATGACACCATGGCCAGACTTGGTCTGGAGCAAATTCATACTGCTGGGTGACCAGGGCATGCACAGATGCCGTATTAATGATTGCGAAACTATGGCCTCAGGCACCCTCATCTGGGGAAGGCTCAGATACAGTGGCCTACCATGCTCACCAAGACACACACACGCACAGCCACACACACACACAGAAATTGATAGTAGTAGCTGAATCACAAACAACTTCTGCCAGTCACACTGGGAGATCTGACCTGAGCAGGGAGTTGTATCAAAGTAATCCTCTTACTTTTCCACAGATTTACCCCCTACATAATTATTCAAATTCTTAAGCACTTCAAATTAACATTTCACTTGGACAGTATATCTGGCTGACACCTTAACTCTTTTCTTTTGTTCAGTTTCATCAGAGTAATTCTGAAAGACAAGACAGCTTGGTCGGAACAAAAGATTACATTTCTCCTTCCTAGTGGCTATGCCTTTTCATGCATAACGCAAGGAGAATTCAGTACAAAAAGTTATGCCAGGCAGTAATCAAACCGAAGATGTGATCTTACACGGCACGACTGATGAGTTCCTGTTCTTCTCTTTGTTGCAGTCCTTCTGAGCACTGAAGCATTCTACGTATTTTGCATTACACTGTGTAACCAGCTGAAAGAGAATAAAGTGGTAAGTCAGTCCTCATGGTGCTCTCAAAGAAGAGACGAGGTTTCTTTGCCAACTCCTGGGAAGATGCATCAGTAGAAGAATAAACTGCATTGTTAAATTTGTTTAAAGTACTCAAGATGCCAATGGAAATCATCCTTTTCATACAGTATGTTTAATGGATAAAAAGATCTCTGCAGCTCTCAGCTTCGAAACATCCTGAGAATGAACTTCCATCAAGATGTACTTTTACAGAATACTACATTTAGTTATCTTTGAGAGTATATTTCAAAGACTTGCAGATATGTTCAGTCAGAAGCAGGTCTCAAGGAGGAAAATCCAGCAAAATAAAATAACAACAAAAACCCTTCTCTGTTTTCTTTTAAAATAAAAGCAAGATGATTCCTGCAGAAAGTCTTTTTCTGCCAGGCCTTGTGGGAACTCAGCCCATGAGCATTGGAGAGCTGAGCTGGTGGGTTACGTTCTCTGGTCTGCCAAGCTCATCTCGGGCTGCTTATGAGGCGCAGAGAAAAGTCAGGGAGGCAGATTTGTATTGGAATATTTCTCCTCTAGTGCATGGGGAAACTCTACTGGAGTGAAGAGGGTGAAGGTGGCTTCCTGCACTAGAAACCCATACTCAGCGTAATTTTACACAAAGACAGTTACATGTAAACTGCTGCACAAGGGCATGAGCACAAGTCATTTTCTGCCAACTTTGCGGTAGCAGCAGAAACTAGGGAACAATTTAATAATTGCTGCTGGCCACGTCCTTACTTAGTCCCAGTTTCAAATGCACTCTAAACAAGAAAGCACTCATCTAAGTACTGGCATAAGCCCCAATAGAAGTTGTGGGGTTTCTAAATACCTGTGCAACTCTGGCAAAGTAATTTCAGAAAATAGCACTTAGGTTTTTGAAATTTTGCCCCAAGTCATCAGAAAACATCTTTAAACTTATAACTTAGTATTTTTCTTAAAAGAAATGCAATAATTTTTTTTTTGCACCAAATCTTTTTCTCCTGCTGCACATTGTGTATGTTTGTTTCTTTAATTTAGTAATTAAGCATCTGGAATGTCTTGACTGATGCAGAAGTACTGAGATTTTTACAAGTGAATTGAGAAAAGAGACTATTCATTTTTTTGAATAGTTTGGCACCTGGCATAATTTGTTCAGTTCCTTAGCCAGTTATTGACCGAGTTTAACTGTGAAAACAGACCCCATGTATAATCTTCTTATGATACACAGTAGCACAAAATAGTTTTAAATTCATTTAAATAAAACAATCAGAAAATGTTAGGTTTTAAATAGGAGAAACGGGCAAAAAGTTTTACTTTGGTCAGGATGAAAGTCAGCTATAACATAGTAGGGAAAAGCAGCAAGTATAGCTATGAGCAGTGAAAGACATACTGTGTTTCCCTGGTCTTAGAACATTTTCAAATGTGTATCTATGGCGCTGAAATAGTAAGTGGTGCTAAGAACCTCATTTCATTTGTTTCTGCACAGACGGGAGAGAGGCAGCCTGGAGGACGACCTCCAGCCAAGCAAACTGCACACAGAAACGTCCGAGCCCCTTCGGAAAGGGGAGAGCAGCAGCACACTCGGACGAGTGTCCGTTTCCATCTTCTCACCTTTGACTTCAAGAGCATTAGTGCTGATTTCAAGCAGCGTAATTGAGATTGCTGAGCTATTCATGGGTTCTGGTTAGGTTCCTTATCTATGGCAGTAGACAGTGAAGACATGCCATGCAGCAGGGAGTGAGGGAACTGAGTGTCCCTGGATGGCTGTGATAAGCTTTACCTTGAACTGTTTTTCTAGTCGTGTCTTCCCTCCTATGCCAGGGATGAGGATGCTGTTAACGTAACTATGCAGCTGGTTTGCAGATACTTCAGTCTCCTTCCCAAGGATGGCTTCCAACAAGGCATCATGAATAAAAATGTACTGCTCCTAGAAAAACAACAGCATGTCATGTAGGCGCTTGGAGTAAACTAAACAGCTGGCTTTAACCAAGAGGTAGAGCACCCTAAAGAAAAAGATTACACCTTCTTTGCAAAACAAGCCACCCATGCAAATACTGCCAAGTCTGGAATAAACATTTAGAAGTGTAACACACACAACTCTGAAGAAGTCAAAAGTAGAATCTAAAGTTTCTGGTCTAGGAGAAGAGAGACATTTCAGTGCAATAAACACCTGTTGATATATTCTGTATTTACGGGGATGTAACTGAAAAATCTATTTTCTCTTTGATTGCAACATAAAAACGAACATGGCTTTAAATTCAACCCCACTGCATTCTTTACCTCTGTCTGGACGAGGTAGTTGCGCTGTGTCCTGATATGTTTCAGGAAACCCAGGACGTTAACTGTGCTTTTGTCTTTTATCTGTTGCAGCATACTGTCTATCACAATGTAGGTACCAGTTCTGCCAACACCAGCACTACAGAAGACATAAAAGAAACTCATGTAAGAGAGCTGGATCAAAATAAATGTTTATAATTGCAAAAGGGAACTAATCAAGATCAAATATTCCTGTTCACAGACTTTACTTTCCATGCTAGCACCAACCATGAAAGTTCCTAAACAAAATATTTTGTTTTTCTGGCAATTTTATCTGGCAAATTAAGTCCTTAGATACCCTGTGAAATCAGTGTTCTCTCAAATGTTTTATTTCCTCCCCTCTATGGGTATCTCTGCGCTACAAGATGAGGATGTGAGTGTAGCACAAGCCATTACGCTTGTGCCACTGAAGCTGGCTGGCACCGCTGGCCAGAGCAGTGAGGATGGAGCTGCTGTGGAGCCTGAATTTTCACACTCTGGCTGTTTGCGTGTGTTGTCCTGTCTCCACTGCTGTTGTTACTGGTGCTGGCTAGAGGAAGCCATGTGGAGATCCACCCTGTACCAAACTGCTTCTATCCCAGACTCCCCAAGGTTGCTCCAGGCTGTGGGCCTGCCCTGGTTGGCTTCAGCCTTGAGGGAAGACTTGGGCTTGACAGCCAGAGGGGAGCTGTAACGCTGCTCTACAAACATAAGTGATACCAGCCCTACAGCAAGGCAGAAGAGGAGGTTAACCCTGTGAAGACAGGATTTCTTGAAGGGGAGGAGGGTGCTCCTGGGCTCAGCGTAGGGGGGGGAGAGGGGAACTGTTCAGAGCTTTCCAATTTTTGCTCAAGAGCTCTAACCCCCAGCATCCCCTCCTCTTTGCTATGGTGCTGTACAGCCCTCTCACACACAGTCTTTTGTGATGGAGATCACTTCCCTTAACGCATTTAAGGAAGTCCTCTGTTGACTGCAAGTGCTGGTGAATATGAGTGCAGTTCGGTGGTAGACTCCATGCTGCGCACAAGGAGAGCTCCAGGGCTCCATGTATTCGTGTGGTCGATTGCCAGCAGATGTGATCCTGCCCTGCCCATGCACTGAACCGGCAGGCTGCAAACAAGCTTCGAGCCAGGAACTGCACAACCACATCAGTGCAATGCTGAACAGCTCAGCAGCATGAAGCAGGGCTTTGCTAATGCAACCGGGAAGCTTCTGCACTGGAGCTGGCTTGAAATGTAGGCAAAGCACGCTCACATCTCCCTGCACTCCACGGGGCAGGCATACTCCTCCTGCATTAATAACTCATGTGTCTCTTAACTGGCATTTAGGATGCACGCTGCACATTAGGGATGCCTGCCGTGAAGTAGCTAATCACACTCATCATACCTGCAGTGCACAACCACCGGTCCCATGTCCGTGGTTCTGGCTGCCGAGGATCTCCGAACAAAGGTTAGCACAGGCAGGGCGTATTCCGGCACACCCATGTCAGGCCACTGAGTGTAGTGATACTGAATAACCGTTCTCTCATTCTGCCGCCCTTTGGGATTTCCTTTCTGACCCTGCATGCAAAGTGTGCACAGCGAGAAGAGAAAGATTAGGAAAGGGAAGCATGGAAAAACATTCAATCTTACTGGCTTGCTCAGCTGAAAAAGTGCCCGACTCTGACAGAAGAAATCTTCTGCAGCTCTGCCTTCTGCTAGGTGGAGACAGAGTTCAAGGAAAAATACATGTGGGAACAGAAAATAACAGCAGTAACTATGAGACTAAACCAGCAGTGAACCTGAAAGAAAGAAATACAGGCTAAACCTTTCACCAGGTTCCTTGTAATCCTGGCTTTGCTTACTTATTTCCCATCCACCTGCTACTTCAAGCTGTCTGTGCAACAGTTGAGGTTTTGCTCCTGTGCAGCTTGCATCCTGCCTAAGCCAGAAGGCATCTGGAGGAGAATAGCAAAGGCTTCACCCACCTTTTTCATCTTTGTGTTCCTGACCGTGAAGCGGCGCACAGTGTAGCAGGCATGAATGTTTGTGCTCTTCAGCGTGACTATAATGTTGCCATACTCCTCGCTGTTCTCCGATGGCCAGTACTGATCGCATTTCCTCTGAACAAAGAGAGAGTTTGGTGGGTTGGCTGAAGGTTTGAGCCGGTTCTTTATATATGCATTTAGAGCTTTTTAGAAGAGTAAAATCATGGCTAGCTATGTATCCCTCTATTATTTATATATTGTACATTGATATATATATATATCTCTCTCATCCCCAAGCATTTTAAACAAATTCTGCCCACGTCATTCAGGGAGGTGGTAAGAAGCAGCTGCTAACAAATCAGAAATTCTCTTACTCTTCCTTTTTCAACAAGGTTTGTGATCATGACAATGATTCCAGTATTTTGTTCCCAAATCATCCTCCAAAAATCTTCAAATGTAGACTTTAAAGGTCCCTGGGTAGCAATGTAGGCTTTTGCTTTGTTGTAACCCTTCAAAGAAAACCATAATGCCAAGTAAGATGAAAGCAGTATCATAGCAGACATATTAATAATTTAAAGGTACCAAAAAAAAGTGCCTTTCTCATTCAGGATACTGAGGAATTTGTAGCAAAACTATCAGAGGAAGCTGGAAAATACAAACACTTTACAAGTAGCAATATTTCCTCTTTGTGGAAGGATTCAGAGTTAGAGAAGAAAAAACAACTCAAACAACTTACATCAACATAATTAGCATTAATGTAGTCACTGTGCTTCGAATCTTTTCCTGGTAAAGGCCTTAGCTTCACCCTACTGTGATCATCTGCAAGATAAGAAACAGAGCAGAGAAGCATTAAGGAAACATTTCGCAGAAATGCAGGTAAACATCCTGTTTCCTACGTACTGGAGTATCCCTTATTAATAACCTGTAGAAGCTGGCTTTGGATTGGAGTCGAGGGGAAGATGGAAGGGTCTGCCCTCGGTCATTTGATCATGGTAGCAGGCCTCAGGCTTCACATCCCTTGAAATAGCTGGTTCATATTGAGGCAGCTTCTCTTTAGAGGTCATTGGAGCTTAAGGAGGAGAACGATCTCCAGAATCATCTACACCACACAGTGTACGTGGTTCAAAGAGCCATGCCACCACACAGGGTGCCACATATAACACCATGCAGAGATAGCAGCTCAGCTCTTGTAGGCTGTAAAACTGCCTCGGCTTGGCTCGATGCGTGAGCTCGTTATCCTCCCCTTGGTGCTGTGTCGAGGCAGGTCTACTGGCCCTGGTGGCACAGTGAGTGCCCTCACTCCTTCACCACCCTTATCGCCCCAAGAGGACAGATTCTAGGTCTTTAGCTCCTGTTTTCCTTGCACCCAAAAGCCTGACTTCCTGCTTGAACAGAAAAATGCAGGTTTTCCCCTGCTCCAGGGCAGCAGCATTGGGCCATTAGGTGCTTTCAACAAGAAGCTGGTTTCATTTGCCTTCCTCAACAACCAATGGAGAAAGAGGTTCCTCCAGGGGCAATTTGGAGCACAAGTTCCTGCTCCAATTTCCCTCTAATGGTACTTCTCTCTCTTCACCACAGAAGGAGCCTAGAGGGACCAGACATCTTTGCTTAAAATCAGTTGGCACAGCCGCAACGAGTGCCCTTGCCCAAAGCCACACAGCAGGTCTATTACAGATCTGGGAATTGGTCCTCAGCCTGCACCTTGTTCGCTTCTGAGAATCCATCAGAGATATGCATTTCCTTCCTATGCCATCCAAAACACTCAAGATTTATTGCACTGGTATGGGTGAATGAAGATAAATCTTGTGAGCTTTATATCAGCGGCTCTCCATCTTTGTTGCTAAACCACAGTGACTGCTGCATCTGCCATTCATTACACATCAGAGAACAATATGGAAAAAGTTACCACATTTCCATTTCAGACCTGCAGTAATTTGCATTCTAGAGCAGAGTCCAGATTTGCAGTTCTCAGAGGGATACAGGCAAAGCCTGCACTATGCTACAAAGATCATTGTTTGCCCAAGTCATACACACAGCCGAAGCAGTTTGAAATACAGCAGCTATACCGCTGGAAGATTTAGCACCTTTGGGATTATAAGGGAATCCCAAGGATCATAAATAAAACTCTTTGCTCCGCTATGCACTTCCCTTAGGCCAGTTTTCAGAGATTAGCAGGCAGACAGGTCTTCTCATCAACTGATCCCAGTTGTTCCACTGCAAAGTTTCACACTGAACAGGTACTTTTAAAACAACATTTGTACCATCAAACTGTAAAACATCTTAAGGAAAAAACTGGAGTGAAATTCTGACTCCACAGAAGTCAAAACTTCCACTGCTTTTAGTAGGAAAAGGATCTCTCAGCCACACTTTCACATGTTTATTAATTATCGTGCAATAACGTAACTTTGAGTCACCTGTCGCACACAGACACACTGGGAGAGGAGAGTGCCTTTCCCTGTCGATTCCCTGCACTTATTGCCCAGGGTTACTTACATGCAAGGATGTTGATGTATCTGTTCTTGTGCTTGTTGTCAGGGTGGTTGGAGTGCTCCGCAGTGATGTTCATGTCGGCTGTACAGCGCTGCACTTCCTAGGCATCAAAATTATTCAAAGAGAAAATCTGTCAGTCCAAAAATGAAGCTTTATCTCCTTTTGCAACAGCTCATGGAAAACAGGTTTAAAATATCAGTATCTTAATGGTTGAATTAAATAAACAGTCTTTCAGTATTGCCTTGTAAGACGCATTCTGCTTAAACCAAGGGGGTATTAGCTGCTCTCTGGTGTCCAGCTATGCTCCTCTATACGTCCTTGGTGACACATGCATTTTGGGCACCCCAAGGGCCTACTGTCCCCTCCGCCCAGTCCTCTGGGCTCTATCCCCTTGGGAAGGGAAGAGAGAGTCCATCAAAGGCAAGAGTGGCCACAATGCGGCATAAGAAATTAAGCACAAAAAACATTTCTACAGAAGACTTTCGAGCGCAGGACAACTTATTTGCTTATAACCCCTCAAAACAGGGTTTCTGACATTTAAGTTTTGCATTGACCTTTTGTTAGTTCTCTGCGGAGGGATGACTTTTATAAAATATAAATAAAATAGATCTGTGAAGATAACAGTGCTTTAGATACCACTGCTGGTACAGCTATTAAGAGCAAACGATTTAGTGAAAGAGGTAAAAGGTTGTGTCCAGGTATATAGATTGGAGATATGTACATTCAGACATTTACCCAGCTGAATGAGGCTGGGTGTTCAAGAAGCTAGAGATGCAGATGTATGTCTAGTTGAGGAAGCAGGTCACATACCTAATTTCTGTTGATTTTTTTAGTTCTTAACCTACTTGCAGCATCAAACAACTGAATACAGGGCTATATGCGGCAACAGAGTGTCTCCTCTTTGCCCCTGAGAGTAGTAGCTATTCCCCTTGACCAAGTTCTCCTAGAGTGATACACACTTTGGAGACTGTCTTGCAAGTAAATCACTAAATCTCATGTACTATACCACTTCCAAGAAGTATTTTCTTGTATCTATTTAAATACAATCTTTCTGAAAGAGCGAAAAGCTTTTTATCATTAGCATTAGCATAAATATTCTTAGTTTTAAAACACATTTTTGAAAAATATATTGATGTTTGCAGTTTACAAAGTTGTGGAAGAAGCTACATTTATTCAAACCTTTTGCGGGTCCCAGAAATCACACCAAATAGAACTAATTTCCCCCAAGGTTATACGGGGAGGTGCCAAATTACTTTGTACTTTGAGCTTTAAAAATAACAGTATAGAACCTGCCTAAGAGGGAAAGTCATTAGAAGCTCACAGCTGCTACAAAGATCACGAGCTAAGTGACAGAGAAAAATTATCAAGAGAAATGCTATACAAACAGCAGATGTAACAGAGTTCAGCATTATGCAGACATTTCACAAAGGAGTTGCAAAGCAATTTTGATATCTTCCCCAGCATTTACATTTTAAAAGTGCAAAGTATACTGAAACCTTGAACATTTTATAGCTTTTATACCCACATGGCACTCCCAAATGCACAATTGCTTCTCTCGCTCTCCTCTCCTTTGGGAGAAGCATACTACAGTCAAGGGGATGAGCTGAGCAAAGACAAAGAGGAATCAGGCACAACTCTCAGCTGGCCCTAATAGAATTTTCACAGTTCCACTTCTATCACAGAAAAAAAAAATCACATTAAAGTGTGTGCTTCCCCTAATTCTGCCTGTCGGCTCCAGCAAACAAGGGACTTCTGATTATACAATGGGCAGGTTCAGTTCAGCCTAAATCGCAAATGCAAAAGCAGCATTAGTTACATTGTTGTATGATTTAATGCAACTCGGTTTTCCCTTTTTGCATTTAGAAACCACGCAACATTATTCTGTATTGTTGCAGGTCATTTCTAAAAAATAATCCCCCTTTCTGAAGAGCCCCATATCAAACACTAAATCCCCGTAGCACCACAGAATTATTTTTGGAACAGTTATTAGCATTGAAATATTTATGCCAAATGCTGTGGAATTTAATACAGATGAATCCAGAAAGGTTCTGTGGAGAATACTCTCAAAAGTTATAGCATTTAATAGGGAATTACATCCCTGCTAAGGAATTCTCTCTGACAGTTTAAATACTACGTAGTAAACGTATCACTTCCTATTAAATTCTATAGGATTTTTCCATAAGGGAATTGTTAGAGGGGTTAATCATTTTAATTAACCTTTTTATGTTGATGCTGACTGCTTTTTCAACTGTACAGTGTTCCCAGCTGGCCAATATAAAGTTAATAGAAGAGAAAGATTAGGCTAAGATGGTGAAAAACATGGCAATGGAAAAGAAGGTCTTACACTGTGAGAGGTGATTACCTGAAAATGGCTTTTATTAAAAACTTAACATTATAAATGAATTCTAATACTCCTAAATTAAAACTGCTAAAATGCTGGAGCCCTATACCTGCACACTACACAAGCATAGCAAAAGGGCACTCTTCAAGGAAAGCTCCCCCCCTTGCCAATGCACCTCAACTCTTTCTGTCTTTTTTAAAATCAACAAACCAATAAAAGCCCATATCAGCTTCAGGGCCACCAATCCAAGACACAACCAATGCTCTTGACTTCCGAGCTTGTCCAGTGAGAAAGGGACCAAGGACATCTTCTTGCTTCGTGCTGGCCACTGGCAACGTTCGGCTGTGCTGAACAGACAGATAGGCGGTGAACTGAGGTCGATTATCCACCCTCTCTTACCTCCTGGGTTCACCTCTCCAGAAGCTAACTGCAAATTACTAAACCGCAGGTTCGCTACCCCAGACTGTAAGGCATAAGTTAACATTCCTTTGTTATTAAAGTCGAAGGGGTTGTCTTTCATCAATGCACAAAATGCTGCAAGAAAACAAGACTAGTTGCAGCCTGTTATCTATGCCTGCTCTTAGAGCATAATTTACGCTTTGGCAGAACACGATGGCCTGGTGTTAATAAATATCAGCCTGGAGAAAGTTCCAAAAAGTCACCTTCCTAATTATGCCTTTTTACTACATTATGTATTATTACATATTTACTTTCCCAACATTTTCTAATGCTAATGCAATTCACACCCTAGGATTTCTAAATCTTACTGCTTACCAAGTCATTCATTTGCATTTAAAACATCAGCATGATTATACTATTAGTACAACTTTGCAGACAGGCCACCAGGTCAGCTCTGGTACCTGGACTACTCATTGCAACCTAAACAAAGTCTTCTCCAATTAACACGAAACCACTACTGGCACCTTGGAGTAAAAGGGCAGCTACTCCCCTTATCACCATATCTGTAATTCATCCAGTCGTAGCAGACAAAGCTTTTCGCTCCAGAGTCTTTTCTTCTGCTTTAATTCCTTTAGTCTCTTCCACCGATTTTAATGGTGGCTGGCTAGCGTGCTGCTGCTCTTTATGGTTAACTTTGCAGAACACATTACTGTCCAAAGATGAATGGATACAGGCTCTTGTCCTGTCCTTTCAACTTATCATCGACAACCCAAGAAACCAAAGTACATGGTTTCAATTGACCGTTAGTTACTGTAAAAAGTGTTCTAGTCCTTGCTATTATGGCTAATTTACCTTTTAATTATATTGTCCATGCTAATGCTAATTGGAATTTGATACACCCAGGTTTAATGACCCATTTTCATTGCCTTCCTGAAACAAGTTACAGATTAGTTTTTTCTAAACTTCAAAGAATTTCCATTAAAGTGTAAAATCAAACTGCTCCAGCGTCTTGCTGGCAATATAAGGTTGCGAGCAAGAAATTTTGCTACAGTGACTGAGCAGGAACTCGGCTGACTTGGCCTTATGCAGCGCTGCTGTTGTTTCCCATTACTTCTGTCAGCAGATGTCCTAGCAGGGGCTGAACTGTAAAAGCCTATGAATAGCAATGAGGAGGAATCATGAACAAAGAAAGGATCCTAATTTGAAGGACTAAATTAGAGAAGATCCATAGCTATGTTTTGATCTTACTGTGATATTTTTCAGCATGAAAGCAGCTAGTGCATCCACCCCTAAGATCACTCCTGATCTATTAGTTTAATCCCAAATTAGAGAATTCTGTGGTTGAACTCTTGCTGTTTGTTCTACAAACATGAAGATAGCATACCAACAGAGACAGCAAATAGCATTTGAAGATCTCCCACAGGAATAGTGTAGATTTTTGTAATAATTTAGCACTAGTATAAACTCTCTGATGGCACTCAGGAGAAAGGTAGCTGGGGAGAGCCTAGACAGAAGGGGAAAATAAACAAACCAAAAGCTCTGAACACAGCAATAGTAGTTGAGGAATCATAATAGGTGGTTAAAAATTCATGCAAGTGTGAGCGATTCAGAACCACTGAGCTGTGCACACAGCTAACCTGTATATCCAAGTGATGTCTACACATGTGAGAGAGCAGAGGACGGTGGAGTGACATTTTCTTGCTGCATCCTGCCCTTCATTGGGCAGGGAGATGCCAGTATCTGAATGAAATTTCGCGTTCCCCATGCAGGGTCATGGCTCTTTTAAGTGGGGCTTCCAGGCAGAAAATTTGGGAGCTGCTGTTGAGCTATAATTAGTAACAGAAAGCCCAGATACCTGAGTCTCTTTCACTGCTTTTCCTCAACTTCATCTGTTAGTTCACAATATCAATTTCTTAGGGTAGGTCAAGCAGCAAGATAAGAATACAAAACTCCAGGAAGACCCTCTTCTGCACTAAGTCCTTCATCTTCCAACTTCACAGTGCTCCTTCCCTTTAGTTTCAGTACAGCAACACACAGGCTGAGAATACCGCCCCTAATTATGGCAATTTGGGGACAGAGTTATAAAACTTTTCCCAGTGCAGTAAAGTCTCTGAGCTGCATGCTTTCAAAATGGCATCTTCCTACTGTCAAATTTCTTGGGGTAGATGCAGTTATAGCATGTTTCTGATGTAAGCTGTGTCCAATCTAAAAGGGATGCCAGTATAACGACACAGTGTTTTTAGTCTTAAGAAATGTGCAAAGCACAGAGCCATCTCAGTCGTCAATGCTGACCTTCACGAGAGAATAAGATGCTGAGGTCACTGGTTAAAAAGAGCTAGTGACCCCTGCCCCAAGCAGCAACAATCATGCGAATAACGTTAGCAAATCCCTGCCACATCACTGAAGATATGGATTTATGTTATTTTCTTACATTTCAGGACATTTAGAAGAAGGTGCCACCAGAGTATAAAGATATTTTCAATTTATGTGATGAGGGAGTTAGACAGCCTGCCTCCAAGTTCAGCGAGCCTGTGCAGACTCCAAATTGGCAATGAATCATTACACTCGCGCGGCTGCAGGCAGCAGAGAGGTCTGCGGAGATTGCGTTCACCCACTCTAATCTCTCCTGCAGCAGCACTGACCAGCCCACTCCAGAATCAAGGAGCAGCTAAATGAAATTGTCTGGTCTCCGAAGTCCAAATATGGCATTATAGTATAAAAATTCACAGCTAGCTTTGGCGGCAGGGGGTGATTTCTTGGCTTATTCTTCCCTTTTCAGAGGGAAAGAACTGTGCTCACAAAACTTACTGTTTTATTTCAGTAAGAGGCCAGACCAAGGAGGGGATGAAAAGAATCGCCATGGAAGGACACACTTTGCACTCTTGTTGATACAAGAATTTGGAGGGCGCATGCCCTGTATATTCAGGCTGAGTACTGGGAGAACAGAGGATGGCAAATGTGACATCAGTTTTTAAACAAGAGATCCAGAAGGGATTTCAGGCGCTACAGCCCACTAAATCTGAATTCTCTATGGAGCGAACTGCCAGAAGCTGTAATAAAGAGCAGAGTTAGTAAACACCTCTAACACCATGTGGAGAGGTCCCTGAAGAAGTCCATAGACAGGACAGTCTGGAATAGAACAGCATATTTGGATTTCCAAAATGTGTTTGAAAAGGTCTCTCACAAAACGTTTCTTAAAAAACTGATCTGTTGTGGAGCAAAAGGAAAAGTCCCCTTATGTGTTAAGGGGTTGAAGATGGGACTCACAACGCAGGAATTGTCAGCGTTAAATTTTGCCAGCAAAACTTTACAGGTACCTGCTCTATTCATAAGTGGACTGCAAAGGAGACACAGTGTGTTTATAATACAAAATTATTCAGGATAATTAGAACAAAAGCTGTTTGTGAAGGGAAGCAGAACGTTCTCACAATACTGAGTGGCTGAGTGATAAAATGGCAAATGAAATTCAATGTTGATAAATGCAAAGTGATGTACTTGGGAAAAACAACCCTAACTATACATACACACTGACAGGTTCTCAATTTGCTATTGCCATTCGGTGAAGAGACCTTGGGGTCACAGCTGATAGTTTTCTGGAGGTGTTGGCTGAGCGCTCAGTGGTTGTTAAAAAACAAATAGTATGTTAGGAAGGAGGAAAGTAATAGAAAACCAAACAGAAAACATCACTATGCCCCTGCATAACTGCAGTAAACCCAGCCATTAAATACTGCGCACAGTTCTGGCCTTCTCATCTCAGAAAGGATATGGTAAAGTTAGGAACAAAGGCACAGAGGGGAAAAGTGATCTGAAGCCTGGAGCAGCTCCTCAAACAAACAGATTAAATAGCTCAGACTTCTTCAGTTTTGAAAAGAGATGATTAAAGGGAGATACGAGGGATGTACACAGAATCACGCGTCGCATTTAGGAGGTGATACAGGGATGTACTTTATAATGCAAAAACTAGGAGGCTCTGAATGACATTATTAAGCCTGAATTAAAGCCAAAAGGAAGCCTGTTCTTGTGGAACAAATCATACCACTCGTTGCCATGGGATGTTCTGGACACCGGAAGTCTACAAGGGTTCAAAAAACAATTAGAAATTTGCAGAAGAAAGGTCTATCAAAGACTATTAAACATAATGCTGACGATACAAGCTCTGGCTAGACAACGACCAGATACAATCTCTGGCTCGGGAAACCTCCCGGTCTCTGCACAGTCTTGCCACCGCGCACACAAGGCAGACGGGCCACCAAACCCCAGCCCAGGGATGCACTGCAAAAACGTGGCACCTCACCTCATCTGCCAGAGAACAAGGCTGCTGGAGCTGCCGGCGAGAGCAATCCAGAAAGCTCCTTGAACTTTTATTGTTATTAGGTTGACTGAACTCCAAGCTGGAGTTCAAAGACTTAGATCAGAAACCAGCATGACAACCCACGATTGTGGGCTTTATTTTAAAAAGCTGTTTGTTGTTCAGGATTAAATGGGGCCTTACATTTCTAGTTTATATCAAATATTGAAAATTCATTGGACTCAAAGGAAACCTTAACAATTCTGTATATACAAGAAAGCCTAGCTATCAACAGACAATAAAGCTGGCTACTTGCATTATGATTCCCCAAAGGGAGTAAGGATTCATTTTGGATGTACTTTCCAAGGAAAGATTTGTGAGTTCAAAGTCCTTTTTTCCTCTGTACATAAAATGCTTCCTAAGCACATTCACAAAATATTTAGCTGTAATTACAGCTCATTTTAAGGGGAGGAGGGAGGGAGTAGTCATAAAATTTACTTTCAAAGGAATCTTCTTCATGTAAAAAACAACTCAATGCAACCCACAACATGCTGCCAAAAACACAGGAAGAAACATACCCCCAAACTAGCAACAAACAAATGGACAATTTTTACCTTCTACATAGGGCAGATAAGGTTTGTTCCTAGCTTACTCTTTCCTTTCAGAGATTGCACCGTAAAACTTCCTGCTACAGCAATTCTGAAGATATTTTGGATCCTTTTTTCATCAAAAAAAAAAAAATGCCGTGTGCTTGCTATCTTTGGGAAGATTTATTTATTCTATAGTATTGCTCAAATTTTTCAGCATCTCCTTGTCATCCTCTTCTCTTCTTTTAGATGTAAAAAGTAGGGTTTTTTTTTTTTAAAAAGCCTGCATGACTTCAGGCCGCTTTACAGAAGTTCCTTGGTAGGAAGGGCTTGGGGGGGATCACCGACACCGCGTGTGCGCCGTGCGCGCATGCTGCCCAATCCCTCAGCAGTACGCACGCGATCCAGATCAGGTATCAGCACACAATCCCATCCCTGTTAAACCAGCAAGGCTTCACGACGAGGAGTTCATGCTGCTTTTACGCTACTATGTGCAAGAACGGGAACAGCTGCGCTGGCAGAAAGTCAGGGTGGTGTGGGCAGACAAAACCGGGTCCAGGATAAAGTCTGCTGGTACCGCAGTAACCTGCTAACACGTTTTTAAACAAATCTGAATGTGCAGTATAAAGTTGCACCCATTCTGCACCGATGCCTGTGGTATTCTTCATCTCAGGCTAGCAGCCCTGTAACACTGGATTTTCTGTTTCAGCTGGAATCCCACTGTTTTTCCCTAAAACATCAGCTAAGTTTCACTAGATCTGGCAGATATGATCCCAGCATGTATACCCGGCTGGGTCTGATCAGACACGGCTCCACCGCTAGCCACTTCTAATAGCTGCTGTATAAACGTAACCTCAGGCTCCTATATCCCTCAGCCACTTTCAAAATCGGGATCCTGACTTCTGAGTCAGTTCAGGCACTTGAGAAAAAATTTACCTATGGGGTGTGTGGAAAATCCCGGGTTCACCCTCCAGCCCCATCACTGTGGACTGTGAGGGAGAAGAAAATCGAGCCTGCGAGGTGTGGGCAACAAGAGGGAGCTAGACCGTTCATCCCAGAGCACGACCGTTTTGTTCCTACTCCTTCTCCTTTCGCTCGGAGAAGGAGATTTCATTTAGTCTTTAGAAAGCCGAGAACTCGGCTATGGAGAAATACATTTGGAGTGGCTATACTGTCTTCTTTCAAAGGAGACGCTCCAAATTTGAAGCCAGCAGGAGAACCGAATCTGGCGTGCGAGTGCAGTCAGAGGAGGTTAACTTCCCTTCAGAGGGGACCCCGGACTCCCCAGAAGAGAACTAATTGGCTAAAACAAGCTCTCCTGACTAGCCGCCACGGCATGGCGGTCACAGTAGGGAGCTCCAGAAAGAAGGAAAAAATAGGGCTATTAGAGCAGCGTTTTTCTTTGCTAAAACATGGGCAGAAGGTGTCCAACATTTGTTAATAGCAGTGATTTTGCGACAGCTGAAGCAAAGCCTGCTTAAAGCCAGACCAAGTTTACAGATGTGTTGCTGATTATTTTGAATAATTAAATGGTGTAAAACCCAGCTGTGATGAATAGCACCGGGGTCGCAATTCATAAATAATTGAGAAGAGTGAGCCGCATTTGATCATCCTGATCAAATTCTGCTCTCTGGAGAATAAATGTTTGTCCTGAATACCATCAACATTGTTAAATGCCTCAATATTCCTGCTCAGCCATCCAGCCAGCAGTCAATTGAACTAAATCACTTTAACACCTTACACATTTGCCTTCCTCATGAATACAAAACGTTTCTAACTTACACAATGGTTTTTAGGCATCAGACAAAGCAGCTACTTTATAGACAGTAACCAAACAGCAACAATAAATGTTTTAAATGACCCCATTAAAAACAATTCCTGCATACAGTCTCGTCTTTACTGC
Source organism: Apteryx rowi (assembly GCF_003343035.1). Lineage (NCBI taxonomy): Eukaryota > Metazoa > Chordata > Aves > Apterygiformes > Apterygidae > Apteryx > Apteryx rowi. The sequence goes on from NW_020450529.1 coordinate 9,642,713, forward strand.
AGTAAGCAAAGAAGCTGTAGATATTTGGCCACCTATTTTCTTTCACTGCCTTGTTTGTAAGCATAGCTGCCCCTGTGGTTCACATGCATAATGCAAACACACCTCCTTTCGCTGCTGGGGAAGCTCCATACGGTTTGCTGGGGTTCCTTGTGCTTGTCAGTACTCCCAAAAGTTCAGCTGTGACTGTGATTAGACTGCCTGAAAGAAAAGCCTAAAAGCTAGCCAAGCAATACTGGCTTGTGTTTTTTAGGGCCTGACTTTACAGTCTTTCCTCATACTGTGTAATGTTTATTTACCACACATAGACAACATGGGTTTGGTAACCCAGAAGCAGAAAAATGCTTCAGGTTGTTGGAATTGCCTCAAATTTACAGCAGCAGAGGTCAGAGTCTGTCCTAAATAGGTAACAAGTCACAACCTTTAAATTAGTCGTATTAAGTAAATACTACTAGCTAAGCCCTGAAGCTTTTCTCCTGGGTTTTACTGGAACAAAATTAGCAATGACTTCAACAGCAGTCTTTTCTGATTGAACAGAGGATGAACAAGGACTTCAGGAACTGACCCATCAGGAACAGGAGGCACAGCCATAGCTTGGGGGGTTCATAAACGGCCAAATTCTATTACTCTCGCTCATAGGGAGCACTATTTTGCTCCTTTTGGGTTATTCAGGGGGTAAGGAACTACTCAGTGTGACTAAAGAAAGCAAATTCTGGGCCAAAAGGAGTAAAATAAGCTTCAGGTTATATATAATAGAAGCATGGAGTTAAAAACAGCTCCTTGTATCATCATATCTTTCCTTGGTATTGAAGGCAGCTTTTCCAATTTAATACAAACCCAGTAAGTACCTCTTGGAGGCACTAACTACTTCTAATAGAATGCTACCTTAGACCCTTGCTCTGTGATGGTTAGAAACCACCTATAAGTGTCCAGTCTCAGATTACTTATATCTGCTAGCAAATTGGTATCTCCCTTTTTCTTCTGATACATTTGAGCACTGCATTTACTTCTGGCATGACAGCATCACACAGATGTCACACAGCCCCTTACTATCAATATGCAATTAACTTTAGGAAAACACCATTTTACCAGTGGATCATTAAATCATACCTCAAAGTCTTCTGAGAACCCATGCTGGTTATTAGAATACAGCTCACTGATGTGTTTAACGAACTGCTTGACTGGAATCGCTTCCATATCATCTGTAGAAAGAGAGAGAGATTCAGAGTTGTTATTTGTCTCAGAAGTAGAATTTTGAGATCTCTGCTATCGTTTGCAAACTCTGGAGAGAAAGCATTTGCTCAGTATCACCTGGATCTGAGTTCCTAGGGGCAGAGCTAGTTCAATATGCAGCAATAAAAAAGTCTTGATGAATCTGGCTAATATTGAGGTAAACTCTTCACATTATATTTCTAATTCTAAACATTGCAAATATAGATACTGGGGATCTGTTCCCTGTGATGCTTATTTACAAGTCCAACAGAAGTTCAAGGACCATCTAGCTCATACACAGTTTGAAGATAGCTGTGAATGGGATGAAGGGACCTTCTCCCCTTACCCATCATGAAAGAAAAACAGAAAAAACACAAAATATGAAGGTACAGTTGACAATTGCCCCCCATCAAGTTTTTACCAGATTGAGCAGAGACACAGGCTTCTCTCCTGGAACAGACAAATTACTGACTTTTTCCTTTTTATATAACAATATAGTATCCAAATGCACTTATCATGAAACCGTCTCTGTGCAAAAGAACAGGCAACACAACACCCACACTAATTTGGGTTTTCTCTCATGCCAGACACCATTCATAACATTGAATATGCATTCCACTGGACCATTTGTTCTTGCTCAGCATAGTGCAAATTCTACTCAATATACCAATACATCATCCACAAACATTTTCTTGAAAGAAAGAAATCAAAAGCTTGAATTGAATTAAAGACAACTGAGACTGTTTCAAGCACCTGGAACTCTGGGTAGTTTCTAATAAAAGTGGGGTGTAGGAAAATTGTCTTATTTCTCTCTGTCTCAGAAAAAGAAGTCTAGACATTGTTATAACCACCACTGCAGTTGGTGAAAACACTGTGCTTGCCAAGATTCATTAGTTAATATTTTCAGTCTGGCATTTAGAAAATGTAAATTGCTATACAACTGTGATTACTTTCAGCATGTGAAATAATCTATTGCCTGATGGCTACTATTGTCTGATAGCATGATTTTATGGCAATATTCTGGTATTTATGTATCCCATTTAATATTCTTCTGAAGATCGCATGCAGTTTATGTTTACTCCCAGTAATTCAGTAGTGTATTTTTGCTCCCATTTAGCAGCCATATGGTTTGGTGCTACAGCTGCATTATAATCTGGATTCTTTTCCTTTTAAACATCTACATTATGATAGAAAAAATCCAAATATTTCTACAGATACTTAGCAAAATTTAACGATAAATAAATAGATGTGACATTTACTGCATTCAGAGTGAAAGATCTTTGGCAGCTAAAACCTCTAAGCTGTCACATATGCTTTTCTTAGCAAAGGGTATGAAGATCTGTATGTGTAAATGAGGTTCTACTTTGGCAAGAATTTTATAGATCCAGCCCTGACAATCTGATTTCTCTCCAGCTGATGGCTGTTAATATTGACCATGTCATTACTTCTCTACTCTTATTTTATCAGGTAACGCTCCAGGGTGGCTTTTTGCATCTATTGACATTTTCAGATTTCAATCAGCTTCCTTCTATTTTATTTACAAGAGGCAATTGTTGAAGATATGTTTGCAATCTGATCACCTCCCAATATAGTAATGCTACTTTAATTAGCCACATGCTCATTTACTGAATAATAAGGAATTCCAAACATTTGACAAGTGTATGCTCATTTTAGTAAAAAGCTGCAGCATGCAGAAATGTTGGCATTCTACAATATTTAAGTGCTAACATTTATTCTATGTAATATCGAGAATATCATCATCTCATAACAACATACATATTAACATTTTTGCAGCCAAGACACTCGAATGGAATGATCTATAGGAACAGCAGTCCATAGCAAGAGCCTGTAAAACAATCTTTCCTCTCCTGAAAAGTAACCCACATATCCTTAATTTCCTTGAAAATAACTTGTGCTATGCTAGCAATTTCACATACTGCCACAAGAAAAGTTTTGTAGCTGCTTTTTTTTTCTTGAGTAGAGTCTAGCTCAGCTGAGACCAACTGAGATCAGGGACTCACTGCAGCAGTCCAGAGTGTCCAATTTAATTTTGCAGAAGGCAGAATTTAATTTTAATTGTGATCTGTGAGCCAAGAAATACATTAAAGATAACGTACTCTCCAGTCCATTGAGTTCCCACCAATTTCAAGGATGGGTCTGCACCAGAGATCCACAGCAAAATATGGTTAGTTTTCTTTCATCATCATCACTGCGTGGTGGCAGTATCTCTCTACCTTTAGAGCTACTGCTAATTCTCTTCTCCATTGTTCACTATCCTTTATTTTTTCTCCTCCCTTTTTCCTCCTCTGCCTTTTCTCTTCTGCAGCCAGTTTCAATTCCCTTCAGAAGCCTTAGCTTTATGCAGTTTCTTACCCTACTCGATAACAGAGCAACAATTAAACAGCAAATAAATTAAATAGCAAATAATGTTGACATATGAGCTCACTGGGAGGAAGGTGCTTATGCTGCTGAAGCTGCCTATAAACTCAGGAAAACCACGCTGGAGTAAATATAATTATTTGGTCTTTGGAAGAATAACAGCAGAACCACAGAAGTTAGGAACTGAATCAATGCTTATGTTTTTCAGCCTTTAAATTGCTGGGATAATGTGGTCCTACTGATTGCGTGAGATCGGGCAGGCGCCGTGCAGAAGCCGGGGGAGGCACCCCTCGAGGGACCCATGCGGCCGAGGGTGGGCAACCCGCAGCTGGCGGGACGCTGCTGCTTCCCTGGCTGATCCCTCTGCCCCTCTCCTGACAGTCACGGGGGAGAAGCGGTACGTAACGTATAGTGTATTACACTAACCAAGGGAGCAGAAATGCATTAAGGTAATTTGGGCCTGTATTTTTCTAGCTGTGACCCCCCAACCCCAAACTCCCAGCCGGGAACGCATATTACTCTAGTTGGGGTGTATGTGTGTTTAGCTATGGGTAGCCTGTCAGATCTCGGCTAAAATATCTACTAACATACTCAGCACTCTTGTTGGCTCTGATGGTATCTGAAGATAACCTTAACCTTCTCTAAGAAAACCAACAGATGTAGCTAGATGCACAGAATATGCTTTTCCTTGCAGAATCTGCAGTCCGAAGGCTTTGGTTGAGCCTCTCTTCCATCTGAAGACAAATGGACTTCAAGGACGATAATTCTTTTAGTCGATCGAAGAGATTAATGGAATCCTATAATGGCTAATTAGGAGCTCTAACAGTTGTTCAATGCATATTCCCTTTTGCACCATACACTTTTTCCCATCCAGAAACCAGAGTGACATTTGATATTGTCAGGATGATGCTGACATTTTGTGAGACCTACTCATTATTCAAAGGGAACAGGGAAATGTTTTAATAATGTACCTTCACCTCTAACACTGCAGAAATAATTACAATTCTGTCTAGTTTGGGTTTAGCCATCTGTTATACAAGCGTAAATAAAGTGATTCTGGATTTACATCACTACAAAACATGAGCTGAATCTGGCACCATACTTACCCACCAACCCTTTGTGTTATGTAGAGAAAGAAGTAACCTTAGGTGGACAGGGTAAAAGCCTCCAGGACACCAGTTTATAATCAGAGGCTACTGAAGCTGACAAGTGGGAATACGTTTCATTACTATGCCAGGTATTTAAAATTTAGGTGCAGTTCATATCTTCACTTGCTAGTCCAAGAGGAGTGGCTGAGAGGAGTAACAAAAGCACAATACTGAAGGGCAGCATAATGCAAGTCACTTCCTGCCACAAAGGCAAAATACCAAGAAGATAGTCATGTTTTCAAAAAAAGAAGAGAAAAACCTTCACTTGCACCTCTTTTTCCACAAAGTGGCAACAGATGAAGGATGCAGAATGCATTCTTTCAGAAGGCACCTAGCCTTCAAAACAAGCCCAAAGTACACAGAAGCAATAAAGTTGTTACAGGGTTACATTTAAAGTTTGGATAATTAGTAATCCTACCAGGAAGGATTTCCCTGTATTTCCTACTTAATAAGCTACCTCTGTAATGTTAAAGCAATTGGGGTCAATTTCAGGAGAAAAATGGGATATCATATCAGAGATGGCACTTCCACATAATAAGATCTCAGATTCACTTTGATTCATTTATAACCGGAGAGCTCACTGGATGGTTTAGTGGTATTGGATTGGAATAGAAGGATTTGGGTCAGGAATTAATCCAGAAGGTCAAAAACCAAAGTGCTCCTTCATATTACCTTCATCCAGTTTGGAGTTTTGGTGTCTCTGAAGACCAGATGTTTGACACACATAAAGAAGTCTTGATAAAAAGATTCACCCATGCTTTTCATTCTGTTTATAAATGCTTATATTAATCTAATCTAGTATAATCTACTAAAGTCCAATGTCCTCCCTGTATTTTATGCCTTACTTTTAATGTGAAAGCTTATTCTGTTTGTTTGTGACTGCACTTTAGTCCCTTGTCTGGAAGACTGCGTGGATTCACGTGCCATGGCTGTCCCGTGGCTTGGCCCGTCTGCTGAAAAGCAGCCACGTACTCACTGCACCATTCAGCAACCTTGTGCCCCTCCTTGCATCTCCAAAGCGCCTCCATCCATTTTCAGCATGCTTCTCACAGGCGGCTTAAGCCAAAGGACAAGGGGCTTCCACCCACTCCCTCTTCCCCGCCTGCGTGGCTGAGCAGTGAACTGATTCAGCTTGCTGATCTGGCTCATGAATACAGAAAATGATTAGTTGATTTCTGGGAAGGGGAAAGAAGGATTAGCTGTCAGTCGGACAGATGGGTTGATCCTACTCATTGCCATGAGAAATGGTGAAGCGACGGGGGAGACTGCCCTTTCTGACGGCAGGACAAACCTAAATTGGCTTACGCCAATCATGAAACCATCATTAGCAACATTAATCCTGGAGCATCCGCTCTCGACAGTATGTCCTCACAGTTCTCATCTTCAGCAAAAAAGTTTTCCTGAGACTAGAAAGAAATATCCTCCAGCAGGCTCCTAGTGGGACTGGATTTAACCTCTAAGCTCACAGAAGCATAACCCACCTGACTTCCTAACCCCACCCTGGGAACTGTTGTCCCACATCCACAGCATTCAAGTGCCTTCTGTTCCTAGCAGCATGCTTTTTTGGTTTGTTTTTTTACTACCTCTGGGTTTTACTTACCCCATTCAGTGTGGTTCAAGGATTTTTGCTTTTAAAAAGGGGGATGCAGAACAGGAACCCCTGCAAGCAGCTGGAACACCCGGCACCGACACTTAGGATGCATGTTACTCGAAACTGCGTCTAACAGCCATTCCATAACCTACAGTATATATCAGATTGAATGCAGGTTGCAGAGCAAGAGCAAAAGCATGCTTTAAAGGCAGCACCGCAGTGGAAATAACCACGTGGATTGCAGCTCCGGCACATTCACATTTCCACAGCCAGCAACGGGGCGCTCGTAGCCCAGATTTAAATAGGATCTACGCAGCTGTAGCATGCAATGTCAGAGTACACACAACACGCAGTACTAAACAGGGATGCTAAAGCCCCAGAAGTCTCCATCTGGGCTGTCTCTAGAAAAGCTGCTGATCATAAAGAATATTGAAAGGCTAGTGCTGTAATAACAGCACACCCTTGGGTGAAATTTGGCCCCGTTAGAGGTTACTGAAAAGCTCCCATCAGCTTCAATAAGGTCAGGTGTCCGCCTCGTACAGAGAAGCTTAGACTAAAAGCACTAAACATACAAATTGTGAGTATACCATGAAGCGCACACACACGGGGGGCAGAAGTGTCACGGGCAGCTCCAATTTTGGCACTCACTGAATGTGGCATGTTTGAGCTGCCCTGACTCAAGCTAATACTTGACTAATACACAACTAATTCCAGGCATATAAATGGGCGGCCACCAGCTTTCTTCTAACAATTTTAGGTTTAATGCATTTGTATCATATGCATTTATATAGCCAGGGCCTTCAACTCTGTGATGAATGGGCTTTCCTTGTTAAACTATTTAAAAGAAGAATACAAAAGAAGAGTTTGCATTTCATGTGGAATAATTAATTTTTCTGACTGATCACASTTCTTGCTGTATAAAAATTGCCAGAAAGATAAGAACAGTTTTATCTGTATAACATGAGTATTAATTAATTTAAGATAAAATAAAGTCAAAAATAATCTTAATATTGATAATGTGTCTGCTTTCTGCAGAGATTGTATCTGCATAAATAACAAAATGGCAACACAGTAGGTTTATTTCTAGGAGCTCAAACTACTTGCTGGAAGCCCTTCATCCTCTGAAGTCAGTGACCTCAATAGTTAAGATAAATTATAAATTAAAATAAATTAAGATAAATTATGAATTGCTGAGAGTTAATTATGGGGGACACTACTACTCATTAACGTTCACGTTTTTGTTATTATGTGTTTATCAAGTACTGTTTTTAATAAAAACACCTTTCAAAAGGAAAAAGCAAGAAAAATGCTATGAATATATTTGAGAGAGTCCTGGATAGGTGGGCATGTTGAAAGAAAAACACAAAACCCACAAAATTCTTTTCAGCAAGATAATTATTATCTATTTGTTATAATCAAGTCAAATGAACAGAAGGGCAGGTTTCTGATAAAGCACACACAAAAAAGCAGAATATGAAAAATCACCTGTGTAATATTGTAGCTACATTCATCTCTCTTGCTTCAAGATTTAATCTACTGCAGTGCTATTAGCCATGTGTCAGTCAGAAATATAAGGATGTTAATGATAAAATTTTATATGTGTCAAAATAAGAGCTCAGTTTAAATTTGCTTGTACAAATCTTAGATTAGGTTATCATTAATTATAAACGCAACAGCAATGCCATTCTTCCCTTCAAGCAAAAAGAAACGGACCCAAAAAAACAATTTCAGTCCAAGAGAAAGAAAGAGAAGGAAGAGAGTGAATTTTCCTCTAGCACAGACATTAAATATGATTTGATTTGGTATTGCCTGCTAAGTAACTCAACTTTAAACTCACACATTTCCAACCTCAGGTCCCAGTTGTGCCATCGATCACCCACAGGCCTTCCATTTAAGCACACAGAGGTGCAACTTCACAGGATGGGCAAGAGCCCTCTGCAGTCATCTGATGGCTTTCAGAAAAGGACCTGTCCCAAAATCTCTACATTTCACATGGCCACCAGGAGAGCGCRTGTTTTGGGATGATTCAGCCAGCTCCTGAAGCCCCCATCACAAGTACCATAATTAGGAGGGGATACCATACCACAAATTCCCCGGTGTGCTGCTGAAGCAGGGTTGGTAGCAGAGGAAAAGGGAGGTGGATGTTCCCTAAAACACCTTGATATTTTCTTGGCTTCAGAGGATGGCTGTGTTTGCAATATTGCATTCATGACTTTAATTGAAGCTGAAGATAGGTACAATTCACAATATGGTGCTTCAATATAAATCCGCAGGGAGCAGAAAGCAGCTATAAAGTCTGAAACAGCTGAAGAACACTACCTCTGTGCTCAGTGAAGAGCTTCATGTCCTTGAGAAACAAGTCCTCAGTTGTAGCTAGTACTTTTCCTGGTGCCTAGCCAGGCTCTAGCACAGAGGATCGCTCTGTTCAGCACATCGACACTAGCGGCCACAGGCCTTGCCATGGAGGCATCCTGGTGCTCATCTTTAGGTCTTGGGATGCAACTTGAGATAGCCACATCCCAGCAGAAAACAATAAGCACACCAAACCTCCAGTAAGGACCTGCAATTTCCTTGTCAAATGAGACACCTGGTTGTACGATCTTTTAAAGGAAACAGCCCATCACAGGGTGGATACCGCCTGAAGACATCAGAGGTGAAGGAGCTGTGCTTGCAAAAAACACACCAAGTCTAACCACTGATACGTTCATCAGGAAAGTTCATCAAGGGAACCAGTGTTATCATATGTAACCACAGAACCATTGTATATAACCATGGAATAGGGAAGAAACTCACAGTTTCAAAAGTCTGCAGAAGATTTAATAGAAGCTAACAGTTAATAAACTGGATGCTTTATGGGACTGTTTCTTGTAACCATGAGAAGATAGATAGAAATGAAGAAGGGTCATGGCTGCACTGACCTTCATACCTTTGCATGATAACATGAGGTGGTCAAGACACTTTCTCACTGCAACACACTTGGCTACTCCAGAATTTTCTGGGCTCATGCACCCACACTGAATCATTCCTGAAGAAGCAAGACAGTGTTTCTCCCACAGATTCCACCACTAGTTATTTTAAAATACACTATTCAGAAACTCCAGTACTAGTTAAAAAATGAATCTACTGCCATTTAAATCTGAAACTGCATGCACCTTGATCCAAGAATCGGGAAGTGCTCCCAAGTTTTGCAGTCTAGACACAGCTGAAATGACTGGCATCACATCTGAGACATTTTACTTATACTAAGAACGGTGAAAGACATCTGGAATAATATGCTAAAAGAATCAGCTGCATCAGCCAGCCAGCCATTCTGCTCTTTATGAGCCATATTTCTCTGGACTGCGGTCAAGACTAAGCACAGTTTTGAGTTTTGCCATAGGGACAAGCTTCAAGTATCTCTGTACTGATCTCACAGACAACCAGGCCCGCTAACATCAGTGCCAAATGCCTGTTGTGCCCATGGGCCTGGGCAAGGAACCATTAAAGCCACAGCAAGCTCCAGAACGATTCACCACCCAAGAGCAGGAAAGCTCTGAAACAAAGACTAGGAGGAGGATGGTAGTAAAAGTGGAATTTGTGCTAACCCTAGTATTTGATATCATCTAAGTTACATGGTGGTGCACTTCTGCGTTGCTTTAGTGGAGCAGGTCTTGTGATGAGTAGCACAAAAGAAGACTGATGGGGCTGCATTTTGTTTTGCGGTGTTGCAAAACAGAGGTCTGCACCCATGAGTGTGCTGTTATTCTTACTTACCTGAACCTACGACAAAGGATAAAGCCCAGAAACTCTTTAACCAGATACTGACCCGACTAGGAAAAAAAAAAACGGGAACTGGAGCTAGTTTAGTGAGAGTGAGATGTTGCCAAGCCTGAATGTTTATAGTGAAAAGATCCATGTAAAGTGATGTGGATATGGCCAAAATCAACTGAGTGTAGAGGCAACGGCAGAGAATATGGAGAGATAATTTTGTTGAGCTGAACGGCCGGGGAGTTTCAGAAGTCTGCCATTGATTACAGATGCATTACTGTCAGGCATAAGGCTTATGTGAGTTAAGATTTATACCTCAGTTGTAATATCCAGTGGGTGACTCAGTTAATGATATCTCCTTTGTCCTGTGTTTCTCTAGATCAAGCAGAGCAGATAATTATGAATAATGATAATGATTTGGGTCTCAGAGCAAATTTGCATAGATAAGCACATGCCTATGGGTGATGTGGCTTCATGCACAATAATTAAGCACGTAGGCCATGGGAAGTGAAATAGAAAATGGGTAAAATCATTCCTTTACAAGCTGTTTTTTTAGATCGAGGACCTGCTAAGTTGTACTATATAGCTACCGCAGGTAGCTGGTAGATCAATTTTAGAGCTCCTAGAGCTGAGGAAATGGAGGGTACATCTAAACAGAAGAGCAGAACGTGATGTAGAAAGAAATATGAAAGCTACCTCAGAGCATGCTGGCACATCAGCAGGGCAGAGCGGCTGCACGCAGCGATACCAGCGCAACTTTGGCAACCTCTCGAGCTGCGTCAGGACGTCACTGCACCTGGCTCCCCCAGACCTGGCACAGCTACCCCACACCTGGGCCAGGACGAGCCAACCCAAACCTAGTTCAGCTTTCTCCAACCAACAGCTCACTCTGTGCTGTAGATGGGCCCTGGCAAATCTTTTAAACGTTTTTAGACACACTGCTCTAAATTGCCATCAGTGTGGCTGCTTGCACATAACTGAGAGTGGAAGTCAGTCCACTGAATTCTAGGAGATAGATGCATGGTTCCACAGGGACCCATTTAAATACAAATTTTAAGAAGGTATTTCCTAGGGGATCACAAGCTAATAAGGTTACTTCGAAGAACCTGCTTTTGTTAAAATGTCACTTATATTTTACTTCTAGGACCAATATGGCAAGTAAGATTTTCTCGCATTCTCTGGCAGCTTCCAGAGGAAAAGTTCAAAAGCTTAGCATTTCATCAGTTGGGATGAATTCAAGGGAGAATTTTGCCGTTTAATGTTTTTAAGGAATTTCAGTGGCCTGCCTACATGGAAGCAGCAGCTGATGTTGCTGAATAGTGTCATTTAGTAGCAGGTTGATTGGGGGAAACRGGCCTCTTCTGTATCTGCAGATGGGGAAAATGTTTAGAAGAGCTTCAAGATCTTTTGGTGCTGTGTATCACATCTTTGGAAAAAGGCTACATAGCTTGAATTTCTCTCTACTAAATTTGAGCCTATCTACTGACCAAACAGACTCCCTGTACAGCAAATACACAGAGAGAGAGGCACTTCCAGAGAGTGATTTGACTTTTGATGCTTTCAATAGCTTTGCTGTTGGTGCAAAGATCTTCGAGTTCATCAACTCATTCACTCTTAAGACCGTCTGGGCACGATTCAGCTTCAGATTAAAATACCTCCATTTGGATGTCCGTATGCAGGCATCAAAACAWCCGTTATGTCCACAGAAATCTAGTCATCAGAGCAGGAACTGGATGGCTGGATTCACCTTTGCATCTGACTAAACCTCTTTCCAAGGCCCAGCTCCTCACATGCCTTAGAGCTGATCAGCAGTCATTGCAGATTTTCAACTACAAAGACAACTTCTCAAGGAGTCTTGCAGCACTTGCTCAGCAGGTCCCTTAATCTGCAGTGCCCGTTACCAGATGTGAGTAGCTCTTTCTCGGGAGGACGAAGTCTGAACAGACTGTACTGCAGTGATGCTGACATTGTAACAATCCTGAAGCTGCTGTGGTCCAACAGTTTGGTTTGCTCCAGTTACGGGAAGATGTCCCCAAATGGCAATTTTCTTTAGTTCTCGGCAGCTTGATCTTACATGCAAGAATGGTTGCTGGAGAAACACTAGTGGATGTGCAGGCCTTATGGTACCTGCCACCTGCACTGTTTTAATGGAACTTCTGCAGCCTATATTACCATTTATATGAGTGCCTTCCAATCTTTAATTGACTGATCCTCAAAACTTACCTGTGAGGTAGGGAAGAACCATTGTCTAAACTAAACGGACTGCAGAACTTAAAAGATGGACCTTTCTGCATGTTTCTTTGTCTAAGAACACTTCTTCTCCGTTACAATAAATATTTTACATTGGTCAAAGAGACTTCTCTCTGATGAGAGCATTTCTCTTCCCCCACTGCCTTGTGCTCTTACTTCCCCCAGGTTAGACACTGCTCTGTACAGAGTCCAATTTAGTCTACCCTCCCCTTCCTGGAAAGCTCCAAGAAGGTATCACATGTGAAGATGAGAGTAGGCATGATGGGACCATTGCATTGATCACCAAAAGCAGGGAATCATTTCTTCTGGATTTAGAGCAGGAAGAACAGAGTTCTCCAGCTATTTATGTTCTTTTTTGAAAACTCATCTCAGGTGGTCTAAAACTGAAACATCCCATCTCATGTTACTCAAAGCAGAATGAGAGGAAGAATGGCTCCTTGCTAATGAAAGTGAGGAGGCCAGGACATGCACTTTAGTCTGCAGAAAGGACAGGTGTTAATGGTATGCTTTCTTCTATTTTCAGAGGTGCAGAATCAGACTGCAAGGCAAACTGCCTAACATTTTCTATACAAATGTAACAGCTAATCTTTCATATTAATTCTCAGGGGTACTTTGAAAGACTCTTTCTAGAAGGAAAGCCTTGTATTTCTACAGAATAAAGTCAGGGAAAACATAACTGGATTCTTTCACTTCTCTAGAAYGCATGTTTTCTTGGAGTCTCTTCTCCTACACTGTCAGAGATGTCTTCGAAYGTTTTCATTAAAATTAGCTGTACATTGAATCCTAGACCATTGGCACAAACTACAGAATATGAGAAGGAAACCAAAAACATCACCTTGAAGCAACATGTACAATCATTTGACAGACTGAAGTCAACACAGCATTTGGGGTATCTTAATTCTGTCAGTGAAACTGAGTAACATTGAAGAAGGCAGCGGCTGCACAGGCCACTGCAACACCAAGCTGTTTTCTGTCATCATTGCTTAAAGGCAACTAAATCCCACACTCGATAATTCCTAGGGGAAATGYCTCATGAAGACAATATAGTGCCAAACTCTGGCTCCAGCTTTGCTCTCAACATAGCTGAGGGAAGAATTTGGCCTTTGGTAACTTAATGCCAAATTAACAAACGGCTTCGGACTTTACATCTTTTGCTTTTCCCACCTCTGCACATGCTGAAAGTGGGGGGCAAGTCCACTGGTCTCAAGAGAGCAGTGGAGCTGGTTATCCTTCACCACAGCCCACCCTGACATTGCAATCCCTTTCACCTTGGATGCAATGCGTTAGTATTTCTAAGGAGTGCCGCTCTTGTTCTTGACATTTCACAAAGGTTATTCTGAAAATTTTAATTAAAATAATGTGGAAGAAGTGCCTATGGAAAAACAGCATTGGTTCTCAGAGCCCCATTGCAAAGCACATGAATTTAAATGAAGCAGCACTGATATAACAAATGTCTATGAAAAAATCCTGTTAACCACAAATACAACGTTCTCTCCTTTAGGTAATTAAAACAGCCTCCAAACAGCACAAATATAGAAGAGTAAGCCTGTCTTACCTGGAATAGGTATAATGGGAATACTTTCATTGGGGACCACACGGGGCGAGCTGCTGTCTTCCACATAGAAATGAGCAGTCTGAAAACACTTTCTGTCAGAGGAAAAAAAAAAAGTGCAGGGTGTAAAACACTGGCCTCTGAGAAACAACCCCAAACTTTTGCACATGTTCTGCTTCTCCATTTCTGTTCCATTTCTGCTCCATACTTCCAGATGTTAGTTTTAAAACATCAGTTAGTGAAAACACACGAGTTTTATGCAATTACAATCCTAATTCCAGATTCCAGTGTACTCTGATCCATTGACATCTGACATCCACTCACCCTAAATGCCTCCCTGCTCCCATTCTGTATATTATTCCTAAATATTATTGAATATAAAACTGTTCTCAGAAAAGTTAGTGGTTGCAAAACAGGTTTCAAATACACAATTCAGAAAGAAACTGTGAACACAAGAAATATATTCAGCACACAATTCAAACCAAATCCACCAAAGACACTATATTTCCAGGGAACATACAGTTACTGTAAAACTTTCAACTGTGTAACAGTGGACAGATAGCAATAGGCATCTGTAACTGCTCCATGTCACGAYGCTGTTCTGATATTAAAGTTATCCTTCAAACATTACAAGTTTTAYTCTTTTTAACACTGAAGCTATATAAACCTCTTCCCATCCTCCTCCTGCAAACTTGAATTACATACGCTGCTATAGAAAATGCCACAGACACTTAGCCTGGGCCCCAGGACTCGTTTCTGCAAAGGCCTGTAAAGAATAGGAGAACTTAAATCCACCTGACTGGKTTTTTTTACCTGTATTTAATGCAAAGCAGAGAGCACAAGCTGGTCATCACAGAAAAGGTACTGAGCAGAACAACATCAAGAGATCCAGGGAGACTCTGCATGGTGATGTTAACCGAGGCAGSGTTTTCCAACACCAGCGTCACTGCTCATTGCCGACTTAATGAGCTGCTTGAGGCTGGAACTGCATATTTAATGAGTCTTGCTTGGTGCGAGCGGCTATTGTGGCAAGCGAAGGGTCTGCGCCCATCCGTCAGGGCGCTTAACAATAGCGTCCCCGTTGCACAAAGGTCCCCTCCCTGCCTCCCTGCCCGATCTGCCCCTCGGCACCTGGACAAAGTTTGCAGGCAGCCTTGCGCGCGGCCCCTTCTCTGAAGCCGCTGCCTCCCTGGCGGAAACATATTTGCACATAGTGGCTCGCAAGCTTCTGCCTCGCAGTCTGCTTTTCTGTCATTCGCGGCATTGGGCTCCGCACAGAGAGCCCACTCTGTCGAGCCGGCTGTGCTGACGTTGTCCAAGCAATTTGCGCTCCCGTTTTCTACGTCCGTACGCGCCAGAGTACGAAAAAGTCACTGAAAATCAAACCACTCTCTGAGGCTAAACAAGAACTTAAAATAATCATGGGCATTTGCTTTCTATGCATTTATTTGTACTTTCTACAGCATACTCACGGTGCTTTGTAACGCAAGCACATGCTACAGCAGCTCAAGTACAACTTAAGACAATACAGAAGCAGGAAGGATCATACTGCACAGCATGGAGCAACTGTCTCATAGCAGCTTTCTATTTTCACATATGGTGTCTTGCATTGTGCTAAAGTTATTTATTTAGTGTGTACGCTTTTGTTAAGAAACAGCATAAAGCTAATTTGCACACAAAGATGCAAGATGTGCAGTACATCTCAGCATTTAAAAACATCAAACATCGGTTAAACTCCCCCCACTCTACATGCTCCCGTTCCCCTTTTTTTTTTGTTGGCAGCCTTTATTTTGGACAATGCACGCCCTGGGGGCTCACAGCAGAATAAATCAGTCACACACAAGGAAGAAACTATGAATATGAAACAGGCAAAATGTTCCTGATTTTGATGTATTTGGGGCTTTTTCCCTTGCCTCAATCCTTGAAGGGCTTCTCCTGGTAACAAAGGCCTTAAGAAGGTGTTCAATAAAGACAGACCTTTACAAAGGGATTTACAGGATTTTTGTTAAGCTCATGATACTTATGAAAGGCAATTATTTTTTGCAATTTGTTATTTTATGCTCTGAGAGGCTCTGACAGGCTGGCACTATGATTTTTCTATGCAGCCATAAGATAGCTTTTTCACAACAGCCTCAAAACATGTAATTGTATTACATAATCACTTTGTACGACATTGTAAGGCCCACGACGGTGATAGCAGAACACACAGCGCAGCATCTCTCCGCTGAGCACAGTGTTGGAATAACAACATATTAAATGAATATTTCACATAGTAAAGTTTGCTGCAGCCATTAATGTCATTAACCATTCTGTATTTTTTTCCTGGAAGACTTGCTGTAGCTGTTTTTGAAAAGGCAATCACCACACAACTTGACTACACGTTTTCCCAGTCACAAACATCACACGAAAATACACCCTCGCCTTATGTATACACATACACAATACAGCATGTTCATTACTTTATAATGTTAGCTACTGGCAAGTTCAGTGAAGGCATACCTCTCAAACTCATTTTTTTTACCTGCTCATAATTGCCTAAACTGCTTTTGAGCGTTAAGTTTTCCAAATCTAGTCCCAGGCACAGCTGAGCTCTCCGCGTCCACGTCCCGGTGGCTCCGGTGACAGCCTAAGTCAGAACTGACGGGACTGTGCAGGCTCCGACCTGAGAGCAGGATAAAGCGGACTGAACCTTTAACAGACCTTTTACGATGGGTTTTACAAACTCACTGCATGAACTTTCCATGAAGTTTTGGTTCCTGGGCCTGTTTCTTACTCTTGTACCTCTCCTCTGCGTCGCTCCAGGAGGTAGCATACGTCTCGGGGCGTCGTGGCTTCAGGCCCCCCTTCCGGATAATGCCCATTTTTTAAGTCTGTGATTGAGAGGGTGGGGAAAAGCCTGGGCCCAAGAAAAGCCTTTTGTAAACTCTGGTCTATTTTATAGTAATAAATACTGCTAGCTGGGATCGAGCCTGCTGAAAGCCATTTCAGACAATTTAGTATCTGCCTTCTCCCTCACTTTTGGATACTCCTTTTCATCCCCTGGCATATTCCCCTACTCATTACCTTTCTCTCAGCRTAAAACTTAAGTGGCAGCAGTTGCTAAGGCTACGAGAGGCTGGAGTAAATCTGTGTGTGTATATGGGGAGGGCTGCATAAAGGAAAAGGATGAGAGCAGAAAATTGCTTGTTCAAGTCATTGGAGAAGCTCCCATGGAGAGAGGTGGGAATGGATGCAGAGCTTCTACATCGAGGTCTAGGTCTAGACCAGGTGTGATCAGGAGGAGCACTTCAGCCTGTAACTCGTCACCTCAGTGTGTGTATATGCGCAGGTATATATGCCTGTGTGCACACTTGCTAAGGAAACCAACATCAGCAGCAGAAAAAAAGTAAAAGTTTTTTTTCTGAGAGATAGAAGTAGTCCTTAGAGTGAATGAACAATCTGGATTTGCCAATGGCATAACTGATTATTAAGATCTTACCGACTGAAACACTAATTTTAGAATAATTTCCATATTGCTGCAGCACTGGTTAAGGAAAAGAAAATCACAGCCTTGATTTCACTTCCAGAAAATTTCAGAGAGTGCACATCTCTTCTGCAAAATACCAAAGAGTCTGTTGTCTCTGAATTATGCCTGTGTGCAGTGAAGCACACCCTTTTCTCTAGCCCCATATGTTTTTTTGGCTGCCTTTCCCTGGGGTACCATAACTGTGCGAGACTGTGGTGATCAGACACACAATTGCCACATATGGACAAAAAAGCAGAAAGTAAAACAYTGCGAGATTAGCATCTCCCCAGAGAAGGAGCAGAGGCAGGGTCGGGAATGCTAAGATCACATTAGGGAAAGCATCCCCCCGCCCAGAGTCTTTCTGTAAGGACACTAGCAGCGGGTTATTAAAGCAAACTAACAGAAAGCAAAGTCCAGAGCAGCAGCACCTTATTACCAAACCGCAAACATAAAAATATGCCACGAGATGGTCCTGATTAGCTGCGTTACATGCTTGTTCCATCTCTGCTAAGCAAAATACCCGATTAGCTTCTGTAAAAGAAGAGATGCCTCACGAGATTTTGACACTCAAAACAGGTTTCCTTGGTTATTAGTTAATAAACCTCAAGCAGCTTCTCCTTTATACTCATCTAAAACTATGAGGGGAGAACTGGATCACCGTAACGGCCCGAAAGCAGGGACACATTTAGTTTTCTCGTAGCAGGCAGAGCCTTGGTGCTTCATTAATTCTGCCTCCAATACAAACACACAGCGCGCACGGCAGCCCCGGGAGTGTGGGGAATAGYTTGGAGGGCAGCGCTTGGCCTTTCCCCCTTCGCACTGCATCTAGCGCAGGCAGCATCTCCTGATCCGTGCTGACAGGCGAGGGATCTGCATTGCTCCGGACCGGCTGCGGCAGGGGGCAGGGAGAGGAGGAGCAGGGATTATCGTGGTGGGGCAATCGATTGCCTCCGCAGTGGCTGGCTGAAATGGCCGGAGGAGCGGCTGAGCATGGGAAAAATCAGTGGGGAACGCTCCACCTTCTGGGGACACCCACGAGCCATGTCCTGCCTCTCGCACCGGAGTGACTGGCACATTCATTGCTTGCTGGGGACCTACTCTTTCTTTCCAGAGCAGCTTCTGTTATTGGGAGCCAGCGTGTATTCCCCTCCAACGCTAGCCAGATTCATATTTCGTCTTTATTTCTGCTCTGTAATAGTATCTAGGAGCTCTAGGCTCCTGGATTCTTTGCAACTACTCTCTTCTTGGGTCATTACCTCTTAAAGCATGACCAATTCAGGGGCAGATGGCTTGAAAGGGTCCTGGAGGCCTATTCACTAAAGCAGTACAGGGCAAACCTCGTCCTCTGGGTACGCTTCCTCCAGAAATAGCCTCCCACACACTGCAGCTCTGCGGAACGTACATTGATTAATGAAGAGGCCAACAGCCGCTGAAGCCACCCTACTTTCACGCACCGCGATGAAGAGCATTCTGGCAGGAGCAGCAACCTATATTAAGGCTTAGCTGGTAGGCAGAACAGGCAAGGAGACTGTAAAGGAGTCAGACCAGTTACGCTCCAGGATCTGTAACGGACCTCTAAACCAGGCTGCACAGGATGTGGCAGGTTTGACTCTGACACGGCTTATTCCTTATCAAACGCAACGTGGATACAGACATTCGCAATGCTCCTTGATCGGGCTGGGGGGTGTGTGTGTCTGCAAATAACTACCCAGTAGGGATACGAAGACAGGAAATTATCCCTTTCACTACCTTGGCGCATTCATTCTCACTTTCAATAGAAGAAAAGATGCTTCAGATTCTCACTGAACTGTTTTGCATGTTTTCCAGGAGACACAATTAAGACTGCTTTCTGCTGGCACCAAAACCAGAGTGTGCATGCAGTCAAGTGTACTTGTAACACATGGCTCTGCACTTTAAACTAGCTTCACTACTCCTTAGCAAGCATTTGTCACTGTCAGAACTGGCAATGACTCCTCAGCAAAGGGCCGCAGACAACGAAACAACAGAAGTGCCGCAAATCACGACCATGTCGCCAGCAGAGCAGTGGATGGGAGCCTGGACAACAGCTGTCTGCAGTCTGCACTGTCCTAGCTGGGGTCATCAGTCACTGATTTTTATGAGCAATAAAACTGACTCAAGCGTTAAGAAGAAAAAGAGAAGAGAAAACCACACAGAAAAAGCAGATCTTATGAATATGAATAAGTGACCAGCATGGAGCAGTGATATTACATCCATTGTAGAAGAGAGCATCTGCATTGATTCTCTCTTTTGGGGTAGAAAAAGGCTTATATTGCCCCAATTTTCTACATTTATTTTCCTTCCCAGGTCTTAATGCTTAATGATCAAAATGCAATGACTGAGTATAAAGAATATGCTGGAGCGGTAATGCACTGCAGCCTGCTCGAACTTGAGCTACAGCAGGATATACAAAGCAGGAATGCATAAAAAACACAAGTCAAGAAAAGCTAAAAAAGAAGGAAAACTTCCCTACAATAAGGCTGATTCTCCTGCATATTCCTCCTGCAGATGATTCTCCTTCTCCCCACAAAGCAATTTCTGCCTGTTCTCTTCTCGAGCAGTGTTAAGCCTCGTGCAGATATGATTACTGGAGGAGTCTAGACAGTACACGGATAGGTTGCAGAAGTCCACAGCGTGCCAAGCCCTTGGCGTCCTTTCCTAGACAGGATGGTGAAAAGTAAACTGTCCCTTTCAGGGGACTTCCTCTGGGCAAGGAGAAATGTCTTTCCACGGCAGTGAGCTCTTGTGCATCCACACAGTTCCACAGAAGCTAAAAGGACCCCAGTATTGATCACTAGTCCAGCCCCACATTTTTAAAACTGCAAATACTGCTAAATAAAAAAGACAGGGAAAAGGTAGATGTAAAAAAAGAAGGTGGGCAAAATTTTGAGGCAGTGCCTGTGACGAAGAACACATCGCTTAAAATTCTCCACCTGAAAAACAAATCGGCAAACAAGACTAGGGGGGTTTTGACACAGAAAGACAGCTAATTTAATATTTATGGCCTAAATTTGCCAGCTGACTACACAGCTCTCCACGAAATTAAAAATCCTCTCCTCCTGCTTCTCTGAGATTACAGATTTAGATGGTGGCTTCCTGCACCACAGACTGCACACCCATTTATGTCAGGCACAGTACTGGACTCGGACTTCATGCAAGAAATAATCATTTTTAGAAAGGTATTTAAGTGGTTAAACAATTAAAGAAATGACAATATACACCAAGATGACCTGCTTTTAAAAGCCCTCCCCCCTTCATCAGCTGTGCGACCAGAAAGTGCCCAGGTGGCCAGCGTAGAAATGCACTTAGAAAGCTCTTTAATGGCAAATTGTAAGTGGATAAATCTTAGTTTAACTCAGCATAAACACTTTCCACGCTTCCTTGTCCCATCTTCC
The DNA here is from genome assembly GCF_003343035.1 of Apteryx rowi. Lineage (NCBI taxonomy): Eukaryota > Metazoa > Chordata > Aves > Apterygiformes > Apterygidae > Apteryx > Apteryx rowi. The sequence goes on from NW_020450529.1 coordinate 9,663,507, forward strand.
TGATGTCCCTGGAGAACAGCAAAGGCGTTCGTGAAACCTTATTTCTGATGACACTCGGCCCTGTAACACTGGGTAACTAATTACTCTCCTGGTGACCTCTGAYGGGGCCAGCAGCATCCGACTTTCCCCTCCTGCTTTAATCAATACTCACAACATCTGTGTTGGATACACTCAGCAATTTTCCACATGACTGAATGGGTTTACTCATCAGTATTTTCTACTGTGAGAAAACAAGTTTCCTGGTGTATGTAATACCATTCACATTTTTTAATGTCTACAGGCAAAAACAGGGTACAGAAATCTATAGGTGGTATCTTAAAATGGTTTAAAAATTAGACATGGTTTTAAAAACCAAAGGGAAGCCTGATGTATTCATYTTCCTCTCCATGAGCCAACAATTTATTTAATGCAACATTCATACCACAAAGACTAGAAAATCACAGAGGAAAACAGACGTGCCTTTTCCAATCAAATAATACCTTAGGCAGTTCCTATAAAATGTGTAGTTCCAATAACCTAAACACCATGTAATATTAAAAAGGAGCCTAAAAGTTTCTCACAGAAGGAAGCTAAATTTAACCGAGTGAAGAGTTGTTCAGTAATCACAAGAACAGCAGCAATCACTGAAGATTGCCTCTTACTGGAGAGAAGCTTTTAGTAGCACCTCGAAGAACTCACCATTTGGTTTACTTGATATTATCATTTCAGCGCATGAATCCCCTTCGGGATGAATCTCAGGAGAGGAAGGAATAAAGAGGGAGGTGTGGCACACTGGGGGGTACTTTTAAACACCAACTGTAATTCATCTGGATCAAAATTATGTTGCAAGAAGAGAAATACAGAAATGATCCCACCTAAGAGAGGACAGCAGAGACTGGCTTTCTGTTTGGAACAGCCACCTAAATCTCCCTAATTACTCCCACCTAATTACCTTCAAAATGAAAGAGCCCTGCTCTTTCCTCTGCAGAAATATTCTTTTCTTCCTCCAAATGAGGCATCAGGACAGTCACTTGACATGTATTTTAGGTATCCCAAGCCATGGACTGGGATCCAAACATAACACAAATATGTACTAAAAATTTAGGCAGAGTTTTTCTCCATTTTGAAGGCTCTGCCCATCTTCAGGTAGAAATGCCAGCAGTTTCTTAAATAAAATGAAATGCTCAATTTCTCATCAGACACGTGCATTTGCAGTTGGACTACAACTGGACAGGAGAAGTGGGAAGATCTCCCAACATTGTTGGACATGTTTTGGGTTCAGATTACTTGGGCCCAGTGCAAAGTTTTAAATGTGTGTTTATTTCCTTTCTCTTTTCAGCACTGCATACTTGGAAAGTGAGCCTTTTTTGATGGCCATTTTAAATAGAAATAGGTACTCAAAAATGTTTATGGTCTCTCTATTAACTCCATTTAGAACATAATTACAAATGGAACAAAAAGATATCTTTGAAGCGTAACACAAAGGAAAAGAAAAGAGCAGCTGGTACCAAAAGCGGAGGAGCAAATTACTTAGTACCTGGAAGATAATGTTAATGAGAACCCTGCAAATATATTACTTAATGCCACTACTTACATCCCCTCATCACACTAACACAGGCAGAACGGATGGCAGCCAGCTGGTCCTCCTTCCCCACCCATCTCCCTGAGAGCAAAGATTTGTAAGCCACCAAATAACAAACCTGGACAGAAGTCTTGAGAATCATTAATCTTCCTATCAATCAACMCATCTGGAGATTTGCTTCTTACTGTCATCGGTACTAATGCATTAGTGACTCTTGAGAGCTCTGGGGAAGCCTGGAATATGCACGTCTGAAGAACTGCTTTAATGAGTCTTTTGTATTCAAAGGTTAACACATGTGACAAGGAAACAAATATCAAAGACAGTAAGCTRTCATCCAGCAAACCAAACCACAAAGAAATCCTGTGCTGCGTCTTCCGTTGTAGTATACTGAGTATATCTCTAACAAGCTATGTAAAAACACCCAAGTCAGGCCCCAGTGACCTATCTCAGATACCAGAAGAGACSCAGGCATGCTCACGTGAGCTCTGCCTGCTCCAATATACCTTATCCGTTGGGCTCAGGAATGGAGCTATACTGAAGAGAAGCAAGTTGGATAAGCTTCAAGTGCAGTTTTGGTTAAATCAAACGATCAGTGTGGTGTAAATATATCCACTGGGCTCTCTTCACTAAAAATAACAGACCTACATCAAAWAATACATCAACATAAAAAGTCCTTGCATTAGTAAGATCTGTCCAGTAGCGTTTGCAATAAATAGTGCAATACTGCCTGCAATAACTTTTCTAAAAAACCCAATAGCAATAATAAAAAACAAATCCCARGATATTTAAATACTCCTAGAAAGATCTAATTAATACCAGAAAAGTAGTAAACAGCAGTAAGTATACTTAGGCATAATAAAGTAGCACATAAAAATAAAAACAACGTGTATTTCAAACTACCATCTCCACAGACCAAATAAGTGATGACTTGGTCTTAAAAAAAATCTAGAAATGTTATCAGCATGTAATGGAGGTGGAATACACTACATCATGAAGCAGAGGGGACTATGAGGATGATCTTGAAAATGCTTGAAATGAAGGTAAGAAAGAATTCCCTTTTCAAAATATTTACTAAGAAAAAAGACACTTTAAATTATTCAAGCCTATTCCTCATTCAAAGTGCCTTGAACTTTAGTGTCAAGGAAATATATATTCCACAAAAGGACTCAAAGATGGAGGCGTACCAGAAAAGTTATCATGAAGTATATTAATAGGTCCACAATTATATTGAAGAGTCAAGAATTGCAAAATCATAAGGTAACAGCAGTAGAAGAGACTTTGCCTTTAAGAAACCAGTCAAAATTACTCCAAAAATTAGAAACCACTTTCATCCCCAGCACAAACTTTTCCAAGAGGTAAACACTTGGGCAAATAAACTATTGCTTTTCAGTTGTCTTAATCAGTGTGTAGAAACATCTAATAACAAAACTAACCACAGTGAAAAGAACATTTTGATTCAAGATAAAAATTCACTGCAGATAAGCAAAGCAGAAGAAATTCAGTCAACCTATGTTAATTATTAGATCCCTTTAGAGCAGATATTGTTTAATGCATTTTCTATTTATAGACTGTTCCCTTTATTTGCACCATCTCCAAAGCCTTAATCTACCTTTCATTAAGCCCTTTAACCTTTCAGTGTGGGACTGGGGAAAAGGAGAAAAAACCCCCACAAGAACTGGAGTTTGCACTTCAGCGAACAACATATGAATGGTTCGTGATCTTCTAACAAATGTCCCTTGATCTGTTAGGCACTTGCTCAAAACTAGGCATGCAAATTAAATGCAAGTTCTTAGCTTCATATTTTCTTTCCTTTTACAGCACATCAAGTGACACGGCTCCAAAGGCAAATGACTGTCAAGGAATTCAGGAGATGTCTGCTGCCAGGTAAACAGCACGATGCTGACATCTCTAACAAGTCAGATTTGTTTCCCTCCTACTCTATTTATGCATTTCATTTCAGTGCTCTTACGTGATCTTTGGCGGGGATTTTGCTACCATTACTGCAGCGAGTAGACATAGGCTCGGGAGTGGGAAAGGCAGAAGCAATCCCCATGGCCAGCAGGACACGTTCGGCTACGCAGGCAAAGGCAGCGCCAGCTGCCCAGCCGGGGTCCCACTGCCAGACCCACTCCACCGCTTTCCAGTTTTGAGAGTAACTGGGACATGTAGTAACAATTCTTCCTGTTTTATTAAAGTATTTCAATTCAAGGAGTTTTGTAAGCCTAAAAAGGTTTAAAATGCAGACTAAAGAGCAGAATATTTTGCTGCTTTTTCTGGTAGTTTTGTCCCAGACAGTTGGTTTCAGATCTGCGGTTTCCTGTTGAGAACACACAAGTGTGAAGCATTTGTTGATCCCTTTATTTATTTACCTCCTGGCTGATCATAACCATTTTGACAGAATATATAAATTGACTTGCTCTGGGTCAGTGTTTTTACACGCTTCTCCCCCAGTCTCAAAGCACCACTCCAGCTTCCCAGATGCTGTGCTCAGGTCTTTACCATTCCTGCACCCTCACTTTGGATCCTGCACCCTCATTTTGCAGATTTGCTAAGCCACTTTCACATAATACCCAGGATGTCTGAAATGCCASCAACAAACTCTCACTATAGCAGCCTTAGCAGCCTCTGTCAGCCAGACAGGAATGATATATACTGCCTATTTAGAAAAACTCTTTTTGAATAATTTATATCCAATGAACAATTTACATCACTCTTTAGGACGCTGGAGAGGTCTGGCATGGATGCTCATATCTGGCATGGATGCTCAGATATATCTATGACAATTGCACTTGGTTACTCCAGGCAGCATTTAACTATTTATCTACAACACAGCTCAGCGAATCATCTATTTTTCTAAATCATGAATAAACACTGCAATTTGGAAAGCAAACAATTCCTGATCATTCTCACTGAGGAAGCGGCAAATGTAACAGCTTCCAGTGATCGGGCAAACCCTGTAACATCAGCTCAAGATGTTCAATGCAAAGCAATTTCAGCCAGCTAACAAATGAGTCACTTTTCCCAGACAGGCGTGTAGCAGAATACAGTGCATTTAATCGATGTGCCCTTTTATTTCAAAACATACTGTCTCCCTCCGGTTTGACCAGACCAATGGGATGCAGCATTTCCAGGAAAGAGCTGAAGAATGCACACTTGGCCTGACACAGTAACTAAATGTTGATTCATGGAAATTGTGAGACATTCAAGGAGACAGGTCCCAGGCTCCAAATGATGTTCCATTCCTGTATTGCCCCCGTGTGATTACAGCAAGTTTGCTTACGATTTGCTGTTCACACTTCTAATTGGATTCTGCAGAGGGCAGTTTGCCGTGCCGGGAACTTGTCACTTTACATCCTGCTTTAACTCCAAACCACTCAATTAATATTAAATTCCATTTATTATAAAAGCATTTTTTTCTACCCATATGATGCTATCAGCAGCCTTCTCATTAATATTTATTTTCACAAAGCAACCGGCTTGATGTTAAGATCTCAGATGTAACTAGTAACTTTAAAAGGGGAAAATACGTGAAGCTGAAAAGGTCAATACAGAACACGAGCTGTAACAGAAGATATCCAACTCATACGAATTTAACTCCTTCTTCACAGACAGCAGAATAAATACGATATGTTTGGCAGAGAGCAATGACAACGTTAAAGTTAATTCAGTCACTGGAAAAATGAGTGAGGTTGTGGGCACAACCCTGCCCGGAGTCGGTACCTGCTGGCTGGAGCACTAAGGAAAAAAGACATCGGAAAGAGGCAGGGATGGAGAACACTTCATCCGCTGCCCTGGCTATTCCCCACAAGCGGTGCTGGCTATTTACTGGGCTCCGAAGATGGAGACCTGCCATTAACATTAAACCATGGGCTAGGAGAATACAGGAAACATGCAGATGGTTTAAAGCCCTTTTCCCTTGGCACCCTTTCTCATGCTCAGCACACAGGGAATTGGGACACCCGGTTCTGGCTCACAAGCGTGGAGGTCAACAGGAACCAGCAAACACCATCCATGGGGTGGAGGAGGAGAGGGCCACAGCTGGTTTATGTGTTTAAAAAAGCTGGTATAAAGCTCAGAGCTTCTCTTGAGTTCCTTCAGTGCAAGGCAGCGTTGTGAGGGGAAAGAGAGGACACCCAAGCAAAAGCTCAAATCTTGCAGACAACACTGAAAGCCATGGAAAACTCACGGTCCCAATAAAACGTGGGCTTTTCATTTCCCAGTAGGCCTAACTGTGGCTTGCACTACAAACGCTGGTGAAATGGGAGCATTTCTTCTAGGTTCAGAAGCGCCCAGCTGCACCTCACGCAGAACGCCGCTGCGAATGAGGTTACACGTTCAGACACAGCGAGACAAAGCAGCTGCCGAGAACGTATATCAAACGCCGTGATTGCTTGTCTTCTGTTAGCATATTCTGTGCATCTCATATAAAACTATGCTGCAGGGAGAACAGGCCTCTTTCTAGTTGTCGCACCTATTCCTTTAAACTATACCAGGGGGAACTTGTTCCATGTAGCTTTTGTGGATAACAAAAACAGTGATGTTGAACTCTAACCTTCTGCTACCAGAAAGAGCCAAATTAATTCCCAACCGCACAGCATTGTTTTTTGAAAAGGTCCAAACTCTGCAAAAAACAGATGGAAACTAAACTTACAGGCCTTTAAAGATGTCAAGCATTTCCTCACAGTGATGGTATAAGAATCTTTCTGCTTCCCATCAATTTTTTTATTAATCAGAGCACACATGGCAACTCCCTGTGTGGCACCACTCGGGGCTCCCCCATCAACATAAAACCTTGGGAAATTACCACCTCAGGTCTACCACTGGGATAACAATGCTTTTATACCTAGAATTAAAAAGATGAATTGTCACTGCTTGGCGAATCGATATGCAATTGCAGACGTGTAAATCCAATACCATTTTGTTGTCCCTTTCCTTCCCAGATTGTTATAAACAGATTGCTGCCACATTCACTACAAGATCTGGCTCAGACACCTAGAGAAAGGACTCCTATTGCATTGCTGTCACCTTCATGCTTTTGCTTTGAGGGCTACCTGAATTTGCAGATTTTCGAAGCACTGCCACGAAGCAGGTACTCCCCTGCAGGATCCTGCACTGGCAGCCAAATATGCTCGAGGGAGCTGCAGACTGGCCAAACGGATCCTTGTCGGCCCCCAAATTCTCATCTCTGTCATCAAATTATGTGGAAYAGAAAATCCTTCATCTTCCATTTTCTTGAAGCCATCTGTGTGAGGATCTGAGTCAAGCTACTCTCTCTCCCCGAAGAGCTGAACTGGCATTTCTAACATCAAGAAGGCAGAGTGGTTGTGAAGTGCCCAATCATCTCTGAAGAGACTTCAGGGACCTGGTGCCAGGTCCCTACTCAGAGATGACAGTCATTACCCAAAGCCTGAGAGAGAGGGTTCTGCCYTACTGACTGTAGCCAAGTACTACACATACGTTGGCTTAGCAATGATAAATGTCACGTTTACAATGGGTTTTGCGACATGAAAGTCCATAATTTGCTTTCCAGAGACCTGTGCTTGATTATCAGGAGAGTCAGAAGCATTCACTGAAGTCTAATGAATAGAATTAACACATCACTTAAACAGGGACTAATATGTATGCAAATTAGAAAAAGTTAAAAATAAGAGTTCAACCCATAATTTCAGAAAATGTAGCCTGCATCCTTATGAAATATGAATGTTTCAATTCACCTCATAGCTTCACATCTATGTTAGCTGCTTTGCATGTGAACAATAGGGTGCATCAAGCCTATTTTGATTTTTATATTTGAACTTAGACTTACAAAAAGGATTATATTGAAACTTGAATAATATATATGCTAATAAAGTACTCCATTTAATGACATAAATAAAGAGGAAGACCAACACAGGCTAATTTCCATTTGCAAATTTTCTAATTACTGTATTTTCTTTGGAAAGCAGAAACTTTATTTTCACGGTCTCAGAAAAAGAATAATTTCTTTGTTGACATTATTTTAAAAATCTTTTAAACGTTTTTATTCTTCAGGACTGATCTCAAAAGAGATGTGATTGCTTTTCCTAGACACATTCAGTATTAAATATCACCAAAGGCAAACTATGGTGATTTGTGCATGCAAATAAATTACTTAATAATTAATTAATTGAGTTGTTCTGAAAAAGGAATTGCTGTTAATAAATTTAAGGTATATGTGGCCCCCTCAATATCACAAAGCATGTTCAAAGTAACTCTGACAGATGTAAAACAAATGTCCTTGATGCCTGAAAGGCCATTAATCTTCCACCCTGTGCCCCCTCCCCAAAAAGGCAGTACAAGGGTACAAGGCAAGTGAATAGTTATAGGGAGATTAGACATTAGCAGAAAACATGACTATCACTTTTATCATGCGAAGTCTACAGAAAAGCCTGCTGAAGAACAAACAAACTGCAGGAAAAGCCCTTCTGGGCTGAAAGGCTTGTTTGTACCTACAACAGTGAAGAAAGTGGTAAAAAATAACTCATCAAAATGAAGATGAAATCTGTAATGAGGTCAGGGTGAGGAGAACCTTTTTCTGCTGTTGTGTAAATGTTGGTCACATGGATAAAGAAGCCTAGCTTCAGCCTTAACCTACACAACCAACTTCTGCAGGCTCTGGAAAGCAAACTGCTGGGGCACCCATTCACCCTCTGATTGAAACAAGCACCCTGAACGCTTCAAGAGTAAGGAGCTGTATGAACAGGAAGAGACAAACCATTCTGGTAGATTTATGTCCCAGGCTTTTAACCAGAACTCCCACAGAACTACCAAAATCCAAAAAATGGCAGGTTTGAGGACTGTGTCTCCAGAGCTTTCACTTCATGTCTGTAATACCCTGTTACCAGTGAACACTGGAATTTAGGAATCGTAGAAGACTCTGAAGACTAAATCATCACCACTTTGAGTTATGATGTGGTGGGAAGTCTTCCTCGTGCTTGGCACCGCTCATCTGCAACGATATGCGTCTGTAGCATGGCTGCCTCGGGAGCACCGATGGCACCATAAGAGAAGAGGCTCTCCCTGGCTCTGGCTCCCCATCGTGCTGAAATATATCCACTTTACTGTTAATTTGATTAGAAGGAAAATTAAAAACAAGTTTGAGCCTTCAGGGAACAGAGCATCTGTCATTACTGAGGACTGAGTGTTCGGATTTTTTTTTTTCCATTACAAATACTTTTAAAATTCAAAATTGGAGTAAAATTTTTCAAACAACCCAAAATTAGATTTATTTCTATTGTTTTCCTAATGTCACTGTGTAGGATATTTCAACATGTTTTTGTTCCATTTTGGAAAGGACAATATTTCCAAACCAAGAAACAACCCATGAAATGGGAACCAGGCATGCTACCTGCTCCTGCTTTGGCTTAAAAGTTAGAACTCAAATGGATGTTAATCTGTAAGTTGGTGGAATGAAATACAAACCCTTTGCAGTTATATAAGAAATGTTCTCTTTTTTATCAAACAAAGTATATAATTTAGTGTTCTGCAACAAACTGAATGAATACACAGATTTATAGTATCTCCAATAAAATCACATGCGCAGTGCATTCCAAGGCATTGTTTTTTTGAGTCTCATAGATTGGTACTTTATTTTAAGAAAAGAAAAATTAAGTCCACCCTTGCTTGTTCTTGTTTTACTAGGCTGCTGATTCCTACTATTTATCCAACCAGTTAAGATTGCTGAATTGATTTAATATTTTTACCCTATAATTTTACACTCAGACCACATCCTGCTGTGAAATAGCTAGTGCTAATGTTAGCCCAAATGCTGCTGTGGGACTGAGAACAGTGCAGGGCCCTTCAATAGCTGTATTTTATGGTTACAAGAAGAGAGAAAAAACATAATTTATCTGGTTGCTGTGGTTAATTCATAGTTTCACAGTAGAGGTATACTGTTCCCTCAGGGTACAGCTACTTGTATTATAGGATATTTCATTCACAGTTCATCCAAGAGATTCTTCTAGCTCTGAAACCTAACAATTTACAAGGCACAGTTTACTATAGAGATACCTGTGCACACTCTAACATATACTCTTATACACTAAGAATATTATATAGAACATATAAACTAACAGATCAATACAAAACATATAAACTAGCAATAGATCAAACAACAATGGGTTAATTCTTTCTTGGAGCTAAAGAAGGGGAACAGAAAAAGAATGCATCCCTTTTTTTTTTTTTAATATTCTTACTCTTGATTTTTTTTTCAAGTTCATTTAATTCCACAAAAAGCATGATTATTAAGGTTTTTTTCTCTTTTTAAATAGCCCATCATAGTTTTAAAAGCCACAATTAAAAGCTCTAAAGTTGTAAAAAAAGTTTCGTTTAAGATATCTTATAAAACAACTAACAGATGACTAGGAGAAGCCAATGGTAGCATCCTCTACTGGTGTGCGGATCAGAAACACGTACTCCTCACGGCATACTGTTCCTAAACACTTACAAACAGGTTCTTAATGGAGCCTAACTATAGCATGTGAATATTTTTAAAATACTGGTTCAGAATAATACCTTGTAAAATACTGCCTTTAATTCAGTTATTGCCCAGATAAAACCTGGCTCTTTTTTTCAAGACCTCACCATTACAGCAGCACTGGGGAAAGCACTTCCAGAATAAGCACCTGGAATGAATCCATTTAGTTAGTTAAACAGAAATCAAACAGAAATTTCAGTGTGCCATGGACACCTCCTTGCCAGTCCTGAATCGTCCCCACCTTCTGCCCTTCTCTGCTGTCTCCCCAAAAGAAGGTATTTCTGGAAATCTTGGGGAAACGTTGTTACACACCACTTAAACACAAGGAGTATAACAACAGTATTTTCCAACTTGCTTCCAAGAATTTCACCTAAACTTGATCCCCTTTAATGAATGGGATGGCCTGCGTGGGCCTGTAGGCAAAGTATACCCTAAATGTCTCAGCTGTTATGGGACACATTTTAAAACAAATTAAAATAAAAAAAAAACACCCTTTCTTTTACTAGAGTCTTTAAGGACACCTACATGTTATGAGGAATTTTAGTGCTCTACAACCAAAGCATGTATTCTCCTGCTATGCGACATATGATTACATGCTTGACATCTTTTTAAAAAAGGTGATGCAGATCTAGGCTCCCACTGAGTTCAATGGCCATGTCCATAAAAGTGCCTGCAGAAAAGATGTTTGCACAAATGATGCACATGGTGCAAACATCCCAGCAGCTGAGGATGAAGTGTAGTTTTGGAGTAAGATTTCTTGTTTAAAGGTACTGTTAAAAATAAACACAATCCAGCAGGCAGTAGGATTGCCTTCGCTGTGATGGGTGCTTTGTTCAAGTCTTCCCAGATGAGAGTTCCTCCAGCACTCACCATTCCTCATCTCCTTTGCAAGAAAACAGTTTCACATAACAGCATCTCCAGGGATTGCTAGATGTTGTCATCCCAGGTTCTTGCACACAGGGTCCTTCCCCTTGTCACCAGAGCTGTCCTTGGGCTGGCACTCACTGCAGATGATGGTAGTATTGACATGGGCAATACTGATGGTGCCTTAGATAACACCCAGTGGGGGTTAAAAACAGCAACTGCATCAACCCCTGCTCTTTTTTTTTTTTTCCCTTTTAAACTTCAAAACCTTGTCATACTCTTGACTCTTCCCTGCTTTCAGGCTCCCTGCTGCAGAAGAACAGATGGAACGAAACTCCACAGACTTTTTTCCATGAGCCTGTGGGTCTCCCGGCACAGCTGTCCTCTGTAAGCCGCCTTTGCAGTTTTCTTTCTTGCCCATTTGTATCTTCCTTTTCACTCTCTCTGCAATGCTAGAGCCCTCCCTCTCTCCCCCCCCGCTTCTTAGATGTGTTCTTTTATCGGCTGCATGTTACTTACGTTAAATGTGATGCACTTTAATTGTGTCTTTTCTGGCCTTCTAATTTGTGATTCACAGGACAATTTATCACACTACTCCGTTCCTCCTCTTTTCTCACACTTGCATGTGTGCTTTAAAGCATGCACGGCAGCATTGTGGAGAGGAGTCCTCCCTGCTCCCATACGGGATCAGTGACCTCGACAGCGTTGCCGACAAAGGGCCAGTTAACCTGCTTTTAGAGCCTAGAAATGGTGGAAATTCTGTAGTCCGCTATTTTATTTTCCTTCCTACCACAAAGCTTTTTCTAATGTCAAACCTAAATCTCTCTTGCTGCCATTTAAGCCCAAGACTCCTCATCCTAATCACGGTGGATGCGGAAAATCAGTTATTCCTTGCAGATCCCTTTCACGTATTAGAGCATTTGCTTCTCATCTCAGCTAACAACCCTGTCTGCCCACCCGGTCTGCCCACCTTCCTCACAGAAAAGGTGTATCGCACAAGAACCACCATAGTCCTGTCTTAGTTTCACCTGGAGAGACATCAGCCTGCTATAAATCTGTATTCGCTTTTCATTCACAGAAGGACAGATCAGAGGGGAACATGCTTCATGAAATTCAGATAGAGACTGGACATGTATGGACATAAGAAACTGGCTTTGAGTACCCATCAAAAAGAAACTTGTTAGTGCAACTGCACACTCTTGAAAAACCACTTGAGATGATACAGGTTCTTCAGCCACGTGGACTCAAATTTAAAAGGCGAAGGTCTGATTAAACTGATACCAGTTATTCAGGATCACGCTATTAACATCAATGGGACTGCTCAGATTTAAACCTGAAGCAAAATGCAACCTGTGCTGTGCCCTTGGAATGGGGCATTCCTGGGTCAAAAGGTGCTTACTGAGTTTTGATCTTGCTCCTGATGCTGTATAATTAGGACTAAAATTTGCTGAGTTTTGTAGATTTCCTGCTAGCTTTGGAAATTACCACTGATTTGGATTTAAGCTTTGCAAAACCCTCTCCTACTTCTTTCCCTTCTTGCTTATGACGAAATTTGTTTGCTTTTAAAGCAGCAGCTCACTACCAGCCTCACCAAAGAGGGAACTGAAATCTCACAGAGTTCTGATTTGTAAGGAAAAGTAAAACGAGTGTTAATTAAAGAAAAGTAAAAGTAACAGGCATATAATGAGAGAACATGCCCCCCTCCACAATCCAGCTCTGAACAGATCAGCCAGCGTGCTTAAAAAGCAACTTTCCATCTGCAAATCTGTCTCTCTCTCTTTTTTGTCTAATGAGCATGAGTTAGTCTGTTCAAAAGCCCAAATGGGCATCTCAGGGCCAATTCAGCAGCAGGGGGCCCGTTACTATAACAACTGACAACTCCTGCGATTTCTGAAAGGCCCTTCAAGTAGCCAGCGGGGAAACGGTTATTGAGCACGAAGTTGCAAAGGAATGGCTGCACGAGGTGCGGGGTCCCGGCCTCCCCGGCGCACAGCTGCGCTCGCCCGCGGCCATTCACGCCCGGCGAACAAACCCAGCGCGCCGCCGAACAGCTGGGCTGCCGGGACGGATCCTTTCCCATCCCGTCCTCCCCCCCAGGACGAGGGCATAAAACACCGCAGAGCACCGGCGGGAGGAATAGCTGGGGCGCACTGTGCTGCCGCATCTCCTCGGGGGCTCTCTGCCGCTCTGCGCGTCGCCGGAGGAGAAAGCAGAGATRCGGTCAGAGAAGGTTTTATATCGATTTGCGCCGTAACGGCAGAGCGAAGCAGCGCGAGCAAGCAGCCGACAGCCGCCCCGCGCTCGAGGCGTGAGAGCGAGCTGCCGTCCATCCGCGCAACGGCTGAGCTCGAGCCTCCGCGCGGGGTGAGAGGGGATCGATTGCAGGCCTGCTCCCCTTTAATGACACGCGAGCAGCGCGGGGAGAGACGGCGCACAAAAGGGCCCGGACCTTTACCTCCGGCCCCGGCAAAATCAAATACAACCTGCGTCTTTTGCAGTAAACGCTGAAGTGCTCTTCCTGCACTGCCTAGGTGGAGGCAGGGAGATCAGACCAGGCAGCCCCGCGCCAGGGCTGGCCCCACTCGTCGGCAGCAACCAGCCCCAGCACCGTCCCTCCGAGGCCGCTTCTCATGCTATGCAGCCGGAGGTGGCTGCTCCGGGGGGAAAACGAAGGCATGCCCCGTTCTGCACAGCCAGATCTGGTTGCTGAAACCTCAGGAAGGAGCTGGAAGGGGTTTTCCGGCACACCGTCCCCTCCACGTTTCCCCTCGCTTGCCTGCGGCATTGCTAATCCTGTTTAAATCAGGCCCCCCCCCTTTTTTTTTAACATGGATTATTTCCCAATCCGGTTCATCACACGGCTGTACAACTTTTGTGTTGGTATCACAGAGGGCAGCACAAGGGCAGGAATGAGGGCTGCCACTGCTGCTGCAAGAAATACTCATGCAACTGTACCCAAGGCCTTCTCAACACGGACACACAGGCTCTCAGAAAGTGTGACCTAGCATCCTCCAGGGTGAGGAAACGAACAGAATCACAAATACTTTAGAATAAGCTGAAAGCAGCTTTTATCATTGTAAGCAGCCAATTTTACAGTGGTCCGTAAATTAGCAATGTTCCTTTTTCAATCAATACAGTAGATGAACAACACATTGTATACTCGTAAAATAAAGCCTAGAGATAGGTTCAAATAACAATTCTGGAGCTTTTTACAACCTGCTACAGGCAGAAGTTCTTTTTTTTTTTTTTTCCAGTGAAGTTTTAACACTGTCTTAGCTATGGAGCAGTGAAAGTTCAATAGAGTTTAACACCAAATGGCAGTTTTCCATGGCATGGTTATTCGAAATGATAACTACAATAGTCCTTGGTCTTACGTCGCAGCTTTCATTTCTAAATTACAAACTGATTTAAAAATATGGTTGACCTGCCTTGTTCAGTGCTATTTTACCAGTGACTGAACGCAGATGCTGAAATATTGAGCACCTGAGCTTGGTGCCGATGAGGTCCCCACCAGCGAGTTCAACAACAACACCGGCGAACCGCAAATGACTTGGCCCAGGGTCACGCAGAAAATCAATGACCGAGTCTGAAAAACACCCTGCATTTCCTGGTACTCAGTGTCATTTCTTTTGCACAGAAAGGCACTGCCTGAGAAGTACAAGGCTCTGTCACAGGACTCGTCCCAAGGAATCTGCTCAATTTAATAGGATGCTTGACAAAAACCTAAGAAAACTCTTATCCTCTATTAAATTTAGGCTTTGCCTAAGGAAGTTTAAAGGCGTCTTTTCCCCAAGCTGTCTCAAATACACACATGACTATAAACAAGCAGTACAAGCTTGCTTGCTCTTTGAAAGGCAGCAGCTGTGTTGTTCCAAAAATCCCTCCTGAATGTAAACATATTAGCACTGTATAAACAGCTTGATTTAATAAGAAATGCAATACAATATTCCTGCTTTGTCTTTGGGATCACAATGTTGATGGCGGCAATATTTCAGAGGTGAATTATGGTATCTGCTGAAAAGAAAGAAAGAGAAAACTCTCCAGCTATAGTTGTGAATTAATTTCTTCCTCTTAGCTGAAAATGAGAAATGGCTATAATTTAGTTCCCATTTAAAAGTTGCTGTTGGCTAAACTTTAAAATCTTAATTGCTTCTTAATATTCTCTGCTTATTTTCCCCTTCGAAACCACAGTCTATAGCATTGTACTGTTTAGATTAAAAACTAGAATGGAAACAGAGTGGAAGGTCACCAGTCACTCTTAAAATAGTTTTTCTTCTAAAATGGCAGAACTTAAGGTGTGTCTAAAGTATTTTAGTTGATTTCTAAACTCTACTCACCCTCCTGTACCTCTGTGAAAAATAAAGTGGTGGTGACCCTGGTTTTTCTTCACAGTCCCAATACTCAGGACTTGTTTAATCTGCAGCAGAGCACAGTGAAAGTGCTAGGGAAGACATGTTTCAAGCCACAGTATGGCACAGCATGCTGTAGGAACTTGCCTTGTTGCAAAAAAACTGAAGTCGCACTCAATCCCTAAATAGTTCGGGGGTCAYTATCAAACACATTCTGCAATCCTCAAAGCTCGTAGAAAAGGCTGTGAGCATAATAGTGGCAAAGTCTGCAGACAATACAAGTCAAATCTTCAACTGACCTTGAAGAACCGCAGAAGGATCTCATCATACTGAGAGTCTGGGTGATAAAATCATAGATGCAAAACAAATGCCTAGAAATGCAAAAATAATGTGCTTGGGAAATTGCAGCTTACAATACACACGCTCTAAGGGACTCTTAGATGAGCTATAGTRCTCCAAAAAAGGATCCTAACATCACAGTGAACAGTTCTCTGAAATACTCTGTGGTTGCCCCAAACCCACACAATTTCAGTAACTACTACGAAAGGAATGAAAGCAGAAAAAGAAAAAACATTATGCCACTGCAGAAATCCACGGTGGATCTACACGTTGAACAATCAATAAGAATCTAGTTCCTCACATTTTCTGTCTGCTAGGGCTCAAATTCTCTGCTTGGACTCAACGCTAAAAGAGAAATCAGTTCCAGGTGCTGGGACTCCTGGGACCACCAGCCCCTTCGTCGCACCCACGACCGCTCCAGGACCAGCCAGGCCTGTTTCTTCTCAAGTGGTATCAAAGACAGTCAGCAGCAGACTGTTAAACTACAGCCATCTCTGTCCTTCCTGCTGGAGGGCCAGTGTTCATAACCAGCACTAGCGCACTTCACGGCTTCTGGTCATCCTGCGTGTGTTTGATGGTGCTCTCTCCTCGGCATGCTGGCATACCAGGCAGGGCAATTTTTGTAGCCTCATTATGCTGACCTAGTTTATTCTCCACTCTACCAAATTAAAATCACCTAGCCCTCTTTGCACAGCAGTGTCATTAAAGACACACCAAATTCAGGAAACTTTAGTAGGAAGGTAATTCAGAGATGCTGCTTGCCTACAAGTTCCCATCCCTTTTCATTACTGAGATGGTCACAGCAGCAAAAAGAAGGAAGTGACCCTTTCACTTCAAGATCAGTCATATTCCTTTGCCATTTGTCCAGGACCCAAATGGAAAAGGAACTGAGAACAGCAAATTACCTCTGCAAATCAGGGAGTCTCATTCAGATGTGGGACAAACCATTCCCATGTATCTTCAAGGAGTCTCTAAGGAACACAGCACGGAAGCTCAACAGCTAAAGACAGGAAAAGCTCCATTAAACAGCCATTGCTTCCTATTACTCTCTTTTTCAAATAAAAGCAACTAAACATGAAGCTTCCTTACAACAAGACATCATCACAGAACTTACTTATTTCATTATGATGACACAGAGCGAGAGTCCCTGAGGATCAGAACAGAGACAAACATTTTGCCAAACCTGCGCTAGCAGCCCYGCCAGCTCCTGACTGCGGTCCCTGGGTAGCAGGGCATCGATGCAAAGCAAACAAGCAGAAGGCTTCGCTCTGCTTCATTGTTCTATTTATGTCACCTCTGCTCTCAAATCATCTAATCCCGCAACTGCTCAAAAACACAAAAGTGAACATATCATCTGTTTTACTCTCAAAACGTATTGCCAAAGGGTAACCCATGTCTCCTCTGCTTTTCCTGGTTCTCTGGGTTATGTTTTTTAATGCTTTTTCTCACACCAGAACAAAGAACTGCTGCGCAAGAAAAGACTGCTTGGTCCAGCACGCCTGTCCCCTTGGGGGTTATCTTTTCATAACAAGTGTTTCTCCGCTGTGCACTTCAATACCATGTTTCCCTCACTGAAAAATCTGTCTCAAACTTGTTTTTATGCTATTTACTTTGATGGTGTTATTTAGCAAATTATTCCATATGTTACCCATTACATTTTAAGCTAAGTATTTCTTTCTGAAAATCCAGATCACTGTTCCTTTCAAACTTGTAAATTAGACTCTGGGGTGTTTGAGGATCTTTTTTTTTCCTTTCTTTAAAACACTCACAGAGGCAAACATTTTATTTTTCCTAAGGAAAGGTAACCAAACCGAAAAGGGCACACAAAACACTGTGTTATTACTTCAGTGACATGGTCTGTATGACTTGAAATGTTACTGTGGATGATTTGTATCCTAGTTCCTTGTTGATTTATCCTAAAACATAGTTTGACTTTTTTCTTATAGTCTTTCTGTTCAAAAGATCCTCAGAACTATGAAGCTAGAAAGGGTAGATTACTTCGAAGCCAGTACACATGTACCCTCAGGTTTGTTGTTCCATAATTTGTTGCTTTGCATTTATCAAAAAACCTTTTGACTGTTACATGACATACTTGCTTGTCTACACTCATTTTTAATCTCCCTATTTTTTTAGTATCAATTGTACATAGAAAGTTGACCCACTGCTGTCATGGGTATTAATGCCAGTGTTCATAACTTTACCAAAACTATAGAGGAATGGTAACTACTCAGGCAAATTATAGAGAGCAGATAAAACGCAGCTGCTGTCTTTTTGCCATATACCAAAGATTACTGGAAAAGTAATTTGGTTTCAATTAAGGTCTTTGTTCATGCATCCTCCTTCGTTTATGTACTTGTTATTACTAAACAAATAAAAGTTTTATGAGGTGGATACTTAGGAATTTTAAAGATAAAAAGTATTTATCTTTAATTAACAAATCTTAATTTTATACTCTGGTAATATTATGATCTATAATAAAAATCAATATTTACCAACAATTACAGTCTCTAAGTATTGATCACTAAGCAAGTACTTTCCAACTTTTAACATCCTTTCCTTTTAACCACAGTATTGTTACTCAAGTGAATCAAACACCAGTTTTGCAATTATTTCTTGAGTCATTAGTGAAATTGCAGGAAATGTAAATGCTTTCCAAATAATGAGYTGTATCAACATTCTTCTTGATAATTGCTATTAGCATTTTGTTTATCTCAAAACCCTTCCTCCTTAGAAGAGCCTTTTGTATCAATGCAAGATAAATGTTACCAACCCTGCGTTACACTGCTTCAGGATATCCCACATACTTCAACAGCTTGCCTGGTATGAATGCGAACAAGTTTAGTTCTTCAAATGAAGAAAAAATGAGAGAACTTTTGGAAAAAAGGTATATTGATGGAGAGGGTACTACAATGGGATCTTCAGAATCTTTTTAATTTCATCTTTTATGTAAGTATCACTACAATTCTATTCATTGTATTACCATAATGATGTTAATTACTTGCAAATGTTAATAGAAATGATTTTCACAAAAGTATTGTCACCTATTTATTAATATTCTTTTGAATGTTCCCAGACTCAACAATTTGACCAACTAATTGTCAGCAAAAAGGGTGTCTTTAAAATTAGATTGGTAGGTTTTTAATTGCTTCTATGAAGATGATGATCAATGGACTGCTATTTCTAATCAGAGCTACTTTTCTGTGTCCTGTCTAATCAGATTTTGAAATAATTCCTAAATGCTCACTCTTCTATGAGGCTCATCCTTGGTACATTTTCACTGTCAGACAAATGAGGTGGCTTTGGGTTCTGGTTATGGCATATGAAGGTGTTTCAGGTTTTAATTTACCCTAAATCAAAGATGGATTTGTTGGTGTTAACCCTAGGCTCCACACTGAACCAAAACCAGGTTTGGTATGAATGATGGTGTCTCTTCAGAAGTGGCAATCTTAATTTTCATGCCATTGCAGGTTGTACTACTGAACGCTTCACCAATGTTAAAGAACTCCTGTTTAGAGTATTGCGATATAACGTGAGGCAAGCTTATCCCCCTCCACAAAAGCACAGTCAAAGCAAGAAAACGAACCGGTTAAGATGACACAGGGAGCTATGGCAAAGTCACACAYGGAACAAAGTCCAATTTCACTGGGCTTTTCTTCCATGACCACCCTTCCTGAAGGTCAAGAAAAAGATACATTTTTACAGCTATTTAAAAAGGGCTAATTGTGGAAACATTTGTCTGCATTACAGCTGGCTCCACCAGTGCTACTATTAACCTTATTTTCACGACACAAAAATCAGTATCTGAGACAGCTGAACAGTTAACCAATACCACTGTCCCAGCTTCCAGAGAGATATCTACTGCATCTATCACCATAACATTAAATAAAATAAAAAATACAGGATCATATTAAAAAAAAAAATCCCAGATGTGTTTTAAATCATGATCAGTTCCCCATCTACAGCAAACAGGCTCACCTCCAGTAAACAAGCACAGCAATGAGAAGAATGAGGCACACGAAGGTCAGTGCTGAGACCACAATAAGCGGGATGATCCATTCCATTTTACCAGGAGAAGGTCTCGTGGCCATGCTGGAGCTGTTCTTGTCAGCTGCGTATTAAGCACATAATAAAAATAATCACTAAATGGAAAAAAAGAATTACTGTATGGAAGATGTGCAAGCAAAACAAAATAATTTGTCCATTTTACATGATATGAGTAAACACTCGGAGCAAAGACCTTCTAATTGCAGGGTGGGACTCCATTTTTCTTTAGTCTGAGACATTAGAGCATAAAGTATGGTGTGTATTACCGCATATGGTTTGGATTTTACTACTGCCCATAATTACAGTCTCATACACAATTTCAGGACTCTGTCATCCAAGCACCTATTATCAGACGTGGAGTACCCCACTGAGTCATTCCACCACAACAAGAAAGTAAATGTTTTTCTTGGTCATCAGTGCTTGCAGGTAAACGCACCCTGTTTCTCAACACTACAGGACAGCTCTGTTTGCAAAGCTCAGTGTCATACTTTGCTTCAAAAATAAATTTCTTGGTAACTCTTAAAATAAAAACAAAAAAAACCCCTCAACGTGTTGGGTGTCATGTCACATTTTCTGCTAAATTGTTACAATCTGGTGAGTTACTGCATATGAAAGGACTTTTTGGCATATGGATTGTCAAGATGGATGGACGGGTGGATAGTATGCGCTCTGGCAGAAGAAATCATTACTCTGCAGGTTTTAAACAAAATTAAAGTATGGTCAACATCCTGAGGAGTAACTCCATTTCACTACTTGCATGACTCTAACACCATGTTAAAATTACTGTGTCATACATAAGATTAATGTCCAGAGGTTCTTCAATATTGGAGCTCATCAAAGTAGACACTGTATCTACATTTTATTTCAAAAGACATCTCATTTGTGCAAATTCATGTAGACTTGAAGAATGAAAGTTTTTAGAAAGAAATGCAAAAGAGAAATATAGAAGTAAATTCTGTATTTCATTCATGTTACCTAGCAAACAAGTGGTAGTTGATCAATACCTGTCAACAGGACATAATGGGAAGGGATAAGTGTTCAGATCTGAACAAAGATTGAAATGTACACACTTGATTTCTACTTATTAGCCCATGTGAGTCTTGCCTTACCAACGTGCTTCCTTGCCCTCGTTCTGTATTGTATTATCATATCTTCTGAAASTGCTGCAAACCCAACCAGAAGAACATAATTGCCTTTTCACCGTAGGCAGGCAAAACACAGATAATTGGAAGTCACCAGATGTCACATAATATGAAGTCATACTCTATTTTAATAGCATTTAGATTATACTCCTCCATAGGCAGGAGTAAAATTCAACTAACATGGAAGTAAAGGTTAATTGTAAATGCTTTTGCCTGACTGCTGAAAACAGAGCAAGGCTGCAGGCTGCTGCAAGCCCAGCAAGAAATCTTTCTAGTTTTAAGAACTAGGCTGATGGAGGTAATGCCCTTTAGCAGGCGGCCTAAATGAGGTGCTAATCAGAGGGATGTTTGGGGGGAAGTGAACGTGCACTGAGTATAGAACTGATCAAAAGAGAGATGAGTAGTCAGTTGTCTTCAACTTCAGTAAAAAGGGCTACTGAGGTTACCAACAGTGCAAACTTTGCAGAATAGGCAGGATGCTTTACTTAGAGCACATAGCGAGCCTTCGCAGCATACTAATAAAATCCAACATACCGTTTTTAAGACAGGTCTTTGATTTCCTTGACTAGCAAAGAGTAAGGAAAAGAACAGCCCCAAAATTAGAACAAAGGCTTATTGTCTGCATTTGCAAAACTTGCAGAAATCATAAGCCCTGAGGCATCAGTTTTTATCAGTGCATTTCAAATCATTTAATAGGATGACAAAATTAAGCTGGTGAGGTAAGTGTTATTAATTAGAGTGGTAAAAGGGACAAAGTAAAACCATACAATGCAATAAAACTTACTTGGCGAGCCAAATAGTCCCACCATACAGAACAGATGTGCCCCTGTACATCTATTACGGTATTGCTTCATATCTCTCCAAGGACAGTATTCTTTCAGTTTCACCTCCACAGATTTCAACACAAAAACATATGTTTCTGGTTGCATGGAAAGAAAATTAAATTCCATTGTAAGCACAGCACGGGCTAGAGTCCCTATACACACTATTTTATTCTGCAATGCTCACGATGCTCCCCTTACTTAGTCTGCTGTGGAGAACATGCTTATCTAACCCTGCCAACTCCGTACACCACAGATATGAGGATAAGAAAGTGCTCAATATGCTGAGTGCCAGAACAGCAAATGCCATTCGCGCATGCTGACTGCTGACCCCGAAATTCCAGTTGGGAATGGCCAAGCAGTGAAGCGCCTCAGAAAAAGAGAGACCATTCCTGTATTGGCTAGGAAGAGAAAGTCTCAGGTGTTTTTCTCTGCTTAAGAAAAGTGTTAAGAGAGCTTAAACAAACCAGTGCCAATGAACGTTGCACTAGATTGACAGCCGAGGCTGGAAGAACGCAGTGGTACAGCTGGACTGCTGGTGGGTGTCTCTTGGGTGCCATGGCAGAAGGGCCTAAGAAAGGCAGCACTCTGATTAAGGAGAAAAAGAGCTGAGGAAAACACACACACATACAAAAGATAGAGCTGGGCCTTTATATATTCCTGTGCTTGCACATGAAAAGATATTGTAAAATAGAAAATAATCAGCATTTCACCCTCTTTTCCAAACCAAGAATATTGAGCCTCGGCCAATAGCATATTCTTGTAACTGTGGCCACCACACACAGTACTGTGGCATAAAAATGCTTAAAAAATGGACCAGGAAACTCCAGTTTTGCTAAAAAATGTAAACAGTTTCCAGTGGCATATGCCATCATTGAATTAACTCAGTTTGCCTTTTACTGGCTTGGCATTCATCCTCGTAGGAAGGAATAAAAATGTTTACAGCATATCTGTTTCAGGAGGTCCCACAYGACACAAGTCCCAGCATCGCTAAATCCACTCTTGTGTGTGGAAAAATCCATAACTATCATTTTCCTGTGAATCACTCATTCAGCGGTCCCATCCAGTTCAATCCCTGGCAGCAGGAATATTAGAGACCATTGGGACAGCAAGGGGTGCTTTGGTAGTGAAACTCATGAGCAAAGGTCAGGGCACGAAAGAGGCACTCAGCAACCACAGGAATCTACTGTCTTTCTGTGTATTCTTGGTAATTGGWTCCTGAGAACAGAAACCTGTTTATTTCCCATAAGTAACACTGCTTGCTATAATAAGCAACGTAGCTGTAATATATAATCTACACAGCTTTTTACTTTGAAATTTCCCTTTATCATCCCTTGACATTGCATGAGCCGCCTGTACAGAGTTCTGTTTGTTGTACCATTACAGATACAGATAACCACGGCAACACAAATGTTGCAAATGCCAGAAGAAACCCCCTCTGCAGAACCGTCTCAGATAGCCGGCCATTTGAAAGAACGGCACCTGCTCATCTTTCCTTGAGTAAATGAAATTAGAGAATGATACAAAGCTATCGACTAATTCTGAAAAATAACGCCAGTCATATTATTTAACTACGAAAAGGCAAAGAAAATTTTTTTTCTTTTTTATAAAATCGTATCACCTTTGATACAAGTTGACATCAGCGTGCAGCCATCTTTTCCCTATTTCTTTAAAGATCTTTAACATCTTTAAAGGCATTTCTGCAGCACTCACACTTAGCGGTTGTACACAACTAAGCATGGCTTTTCACTGTTTCATGAACAGATGCCAACAATGTTTAATCCTGGTGTCACATAACCGATATTCACACTGTTTACACAGCCCAAATCTTCTCAATAATCCAGTTCTTTTATTTACAAGCCGCTCTGCTGTTTGTTCCTAAGTTGCCACACGAAGCAGCTCAAGTGCCACATGAAAATACAGCTTAATAATCCTTACCACGCATGCAGAAAGAAAGAATTACACAGATGTTTAATTATCTTAATGAGGTTATCCCCAAAAGGCTTTTGTAACCTCAGACCTGGCAAAGATGGTCTAAAAACCAAAATTCACTCCAGGCTAAAGGCATATACCAGGCCTGGAATTTAACATGCGCATCATGACCTCTCTACAAAGCCCTCTCGTGGGAGAAAGGCAGTGTGAGCGGGTAAGCGGTGAGGGATGGGAGGACTCGGCTGAAGCCTGGATCAAACCCATGTCTCCGTTGTTCGTTGTCCCAGCTTATGACTCGGGCGAAAGCCCCAACGGGAAACACGTTACTTTGCTCACAGCAGCATGCAGGAAGCACATTCGCTGTCCCCCACCAAACACAAAGGATCTGCTTAACCGTCCAGCACAACAAACCAAAATTCTGTGGGGTAATATCTGCTCTAGCCTGTTAAAACTGAATCGTGCTGTTTTTCTTTCTTCTTCTTCTTCTTCTTTTTTTTTTTTTTGTAGAGCATCACTCTAATTGCCGTTTTTCTAATTTTCAGGTTTCAGAGGCCTGGACAATGCTGAGCAGCTGTAACAGTTGCAGATCAAAGATACAATTAGTCTAATGTGGGCAACAAAACAGAGAAAGGGATGAGCAGGAAAATGAAAGAGGGGAATGCAAGCAAGCGCTCAGTGACAGAAGAAATCATTAGTGCTGGCCGATACCACCAGACAAGAAGAGGCCAATGCCATTTGGAAAATAATGACATGGCCTCAGGAGAGGTGTGTGTATGTGCGTGTGAAATAAGCACTAAAAGAAAATGAGCCTTGCTGTACTAATTGGCCTCACACTTTCCCCATAATTTCTCATGTGTTCCCTGTTCTCCTCTAATCATCCACGCTCATGAGTACTTCCCCGTTCAGTTATCTCCTTACAACTGCTAATTTGATGCTCTATAATTAATTTTACAAGTGTACATTGTTATGAAACAATTTTCTACTCTTTAAAATGATTAAACTTTCTCYTCGCAAAAACATTTTTGAAACCCTGACAGCTTTTTAAAAAAACGCCTTCCTGGAGAAGTTTCTGCCCTCTATGGGACATAATAAGCTGCAGCACTTTCTTTCTGCTCATTTTGGAAGCGACTTTTACCTTCTTTTATCTGTCCGGATGCTCAGGAATGATTTTAGATACTTTTGGCAATGGCCTCTTAGCTCGGTGAGTTGTTGCCCCTGTTTCAGGCTCACCTTGTTGTGAAAAACACTGAAGGCCCTTGCTCACAGGAGGTCTTGCTTATACCTGGAGTTTCCCTGAAGTCAGCTACTTGCATGAGCTATGTCTGGTCTGTTTGCATGGATAATGAATTTCCACATTACTCTGGAAAAATTAAGCTGAAGCAATTAGTCTTAAGCTTCGCACTGGTGTTTGGCTGACAACCAGTGCTACAGGCATGGGTTTTGCTGGCAGGTGTCTTCAGTAGCCTAGGCCCAGCCCTGGGGAAAGCTCCTTCTCCTGCATTCACAGGCT
This sequence comes from Apteryx rowi, assembly GCF_003343035.1. NCBI lineage: Eukaryota > Metazoa > Chordata > Aves > Apterygiformes > Apterygidae > Apteryx > Apteryx rowi. Next base: position 9,688,563 of record NW_020450529.1, read on the forward strand.
CTTCTCATGGGGGTAGCACTCCCAACAGGCCTGCCAAGCCTTACTCAGGCCAATTTAATACAGCATTTAGGCAAATTCCTGGTAAGGCAGATCTACTGCAGGTGCCTGAGTGGTAAAGATGCAAAGAGGAGAAGGATTTCCCTGAAGAGACTTGGAAGGACAAGATCCTCACACCTGGTACAAAGTGCTCCAGACTGGAAGCCTCTTTCCCTGAAGCCTATAAGAAAAAAACTCCAAGTGTTCCCAGACAGAGCTGAAAAAAATGGGTCCTTCCCAGTGACTGGACAAGGAGTCACCCCGTTTGTGAACAACCTAACTTTTCCCACCTGGAAGTCAAGGAGAGGGAATGAAACTCTRCTCTGGGGGAAATGGCACAAACGGGCCCTTCTTAGTCTCTGAATACCCTCTCCAGCCCCTTTGCCTCCAAGCTCAATACACTGACAAACCTGGGAGAGCTTGACTGTGAAGCTGAAAATATGCTACAGTTCCTTCCCCACATACTGGGTGCGCCACCAGAGATTTAGCCAAGATGTAACTAAGACCAGCTTGGGTGAAACAGGCAGCCCTTCCGCTTATGTGTTCCCCCAGYCAACATGTGCAGGTCACTTCAGATTTCATTTCCTACACATGGAAGCCTGATTTGTTTGGTGCAGTGATCTTAYGAAGTTGTCCTCCCTCCCTCCATACAAGTATGGAAAAACCTCATTGCAGAGTCCTTTCAAGACTGATTGTCTTTGCATGCAGTCTTCAAGCCTCCAAGCTGGAGGGCAGCTTGCAGGTGAGCAGAGCTCATCAAAGAGCCTCTAGTAGGAGGCAAAGCTGTACTGAACCACTTCCAGTGATAGCTCTCTATATGCTAAAAGAAAACTGAAACCTCTACAGACAAAGGGCTACAATTCACAACAACCAGTAACAACTACTGAGCAGTATTAACAATATTTCCCCAACTCCTCATTGATTTTCATCGTCTTCATCTTAGCCTCACCACAGAATACAAACCAATCTAATAACAAACCCTTTGTCATTGGCCAAGAAGCTAGAGCTACCCATCTTTCCTTCAATTTACATTAAGCTGAGAATAAGCTATCAGGACCATTTGCTAGGGCTTATACAAGGGACATGGAATTTGGGTCATCTGAGAAACTAGGGCATGAGAAACAGCGAAGCAGAAGGCAAGAAGAACCGCAGAGAACTATTCAAGAGGCAGATTTGCCCAGACAGATCAAACTGTCAGCGTTTGAACTTACATGGTGTGAATGCTTACCCTCAGCAYTGCAATGTGTAGCTAGGACAAGTTCCCTCCTTCCTGATATGAAGCTGACTAGGGTGAGAGGCATGTTGAAAGTTGTTTGTCAGGCATTTCAGACCGTACAGAGTGGGAACACCAGACTTTGAAGAAAATTTCCAGGTGAAGAGTGAGAAAAACAGCAGTGTATTGAAAAAAAAAAAATCAGGAAAACTTGGTGCGGGTTGCTCAGCTTCATCACTGGTAATCTGTTCTCTTATCGAACAGTTACAATTCACAGCATTAGTCAGGTCAGCATGTCTATAATAAATGTTATTAAAATTTGGATTTAGCTTTATTTTTTAAATTGATTCTGAACTACACCTGAGAGCACAATGTCTGCATTTGTGTGTTAATAAATGTAAGGAGAAATAAATACTGGAGCTTTTCCACAGTATTTTAACTCTAGAAGAGCTTGGATGGAAAAACAAAATGACAAAACAGCCTGTAGATTAGCAAAATAAAGAGTAACAGTCAAAAAACCAAACTCCCCAGAATGTACATTATCTTATAGATGCTGCAGTAATACACATAATCACTCAAACTTGCCATTGTTTCTAAATCTCAGTCCTGCCTCTGCAAACAAATCCATATGAACRTAGTCCATTTGTTCCTGTGCAGTTAAGATTTGTTTTTCTCGCAGGTGCCTGGTGGGCAGAAATACGTGCATATGGCCTGGACTTTCCGCACAGCAAGTTGGGAACACCACCAGACATCTGTTTGCATAGGTCTGTGCAGCAAATCCCAAACCTGCTGGACTTACTGCACATGCAGAGCACCTGTGCATGCTTTCAAAAGGTCATATTCACCGTGCACATACCGAGGAGCTGGCACGTACATGCAGGGTTGACATGTACAGGAGAAACAGTAATTCAGGACAAATGTAGAATACCCACAAATTCTGCCCGACTACAGTTTTCTTCACAGGAAAAAAAGAAGTAAGGTAATCCTAGTGCAAAAGGTGCCTTGTCTTGCAAGATCAGAGCATGTAGGTTTTGTGGTGAGAAATTAGCCGGCAACGATCCCATATTTGGGAGAATATCTCAAAGCAAAATCAGGGAGAATCCTGCAGATAAACTAAATTAGCTTATAACATACATAGCAACCTTCCCATTAAACACCAGCTAGGCACAGCAACCGCTGTTCCAAATTAATTTCACAGCTGTAGTCTACCACGTTCCCCCTTTGGTTTTTTAAGCAAACTTCTTCATGTAGCACATYAGGGGTTAATGTTTCTCCAGACTTCCTTTTCTAGTAACAAGCACAGGCAGCGTGCATCTTTCCCCCCAAAACTGAAAGACGACCTCTCCCCTCTTCTCCCCCCAGTGACAATTTGTGGACCGGGCCCTGCAATAACCTGCCCATGGCGAGGAAGCCAGGCACCGCAACAGTGCTGTATCTCCTGGAAATCAGCACGGAGGTTGGTCTGTGTAATTACCCGACCGTCTTACGTGGGGAAAAAACAGTTCCCCGGAGGTCACTCACCTGGGTTGATGGTGATGAATTTGTTATCTGAGGGGTACTCCTCCGGAAAGCGGTCCTCCTTTGGAAGAGGCTTCCTCGTTGTCTCCGGTTTCCGTGGGCTCTTGCCCAGGTAAAGTTCGTCGGTGAACACTGGCGGCACTTGGGTGGAGGGGAGAGGCGGAGGCTGAGGCTCTGCTGCTGCAGAGGTCTCCTCCGTGGGATGTCCATCCGTCGGGGCAACGTTTTGGTTTCGCTCTGGACCCGATATGGTTTCGTTTCCTTCCTCGCCCGCAGTCCTATTGGGGGCACCAGTGGCTCGCGGCGGCTCTGTGCTGTTCCGCACGTCCGCGGCGGCCTCGGTCGCTCGGCTCTTCTCCTTCTTCTCCGCGTCCTTTTCTTCCTCTTCCTCGTGCTCCCTCTCCCCATCCTCACTTTCGCTCTTTTCGTCCTTTTCTCCCTCCTCCGCTCCCTCGCCGTCCTTGGTCAGTGCCGCGTCCCGCTCCGGCCCCGGCGAGGACGCGGCCTCGGTGGCGGCCACCGCCGGCCGGCCAGGCTGCTTGCTGGGGGCCGCTGCCGCGGGGAGGCGGGTGGGCCACACGCTGCTGGGGAAGGAGGAGATGCCGCCGCCGCTGAAGCCCAGCCCCGCCAGCAAGGTGCTGGTCACCACCGAGGCCACGGTGGCCTGGCTGCCGCTGGAGGAGGGCCCCATCCCCGTCGCCATGGACACGAAGGAGAAGGGGAGGCCGGCGGAGGTCCAGGTGGAGGAGCCGGAGCTGATGGGCGCCATGTCGGCTGAGGAGGCCGGCGAGGCGGTGGGCTTGAGGAGAGGGCAGGGGAGAAAACACAGAGGAGAGCATCAGCAGGGGCCCCGGACGTGCTGCCTGGGCTTCCACACACACACACACCATCCCGCTCATTAGCCTCTCTAAACGAGAGACGTGGATTCACACCAGCTGGACGCAAGACCGAGCCGGAAAAAGCACCAGCCACCAAGGCACAAGGCAAGCGATGACGGGAGGAAACGTCCCTGCGTTTGCCATTTCAAAACAATCATTATAATCAAAGTCTCTTTATTCTTATCTTCGTTTGACAGCGGGGCTTTCTCCACCCACATCGCTGGCTACTTGTGAGTAACGTTTCCTCTCGGGGTGGGGGAGGATCTGAAGAAGTTTAATGAGTTTAGCGGCATTACTCACAGCGCCCTAATCCTCAGAAGTTTAAAAATGTGGCGTTACATAAGCGTTGTCCAAAAATATGAGCTGTGCCGCTACCGGGCAGGCAGGGCTGGTGGACCGCTCTGGAGGAAGCTCTGGAGGAAGCTCTGGGTCTTCCCACACACATTGTCAGGGCCTCAAACGGTACTATTTTTATTTTCTAAATTTACCTTCCGAGACCAGCACTATTCTCCTAAGCACTGGCACTGCAGCAAGCAGCGAAGCGTTGCTCTCGTTAGAGAAGMCCTGCTGCAGGTCCAGCTGGGAAGTCGAGAAGGGCTTGGAGGGCATCAGGAGTCTTCCCGCTAGCCAAAGTTGCCAGGGCAGCTACCGGCATGGCCAGACTGCGGCGGCCACGCGTGGGCTTGGCGTGCCCCATCCCGCAGCGCTCTCCCTGCTGGTTAGCTTAGTGCAACCAAGCTGCTCAACTAAGTGCATGCATGCTCCGTGCATGTTAACATATGCTTTCTCTGAAATAAACCCCCCCGGTATAAACCTTAACAAAGAACGAGACAAGTAATTCACTGTCCTACATTACATCTGCAAAAAGGCACTCAAGAGAGTTGGCTAAAGACATGGAGTAAATCTGCAGAAGAGCTGGGGTCAACAGCTCTGCCCGGACCACATTCCCTCTCTGACTTATTCAAGCATGTCTCATGTCACTGACTGCATCACCAAGGGGACCATGAGCTGCAAACGCACACACCAGACACGGACAAACAAGGGTTACACAGGTGCTACTCAACCTTGAACAAAACCATAAAATGTCTCTCTATTTCTGGAATGGCTTTGTAATTTAACAGTATTTCTGCATCTCTCTGCCATTCACGGTTTCAATCAGGCCATGTAGTTGAAATGCTGCAGCAAAACAAGAAAGGCTGCCTTCTCATGTTATTTTTGACCAGCTGCAATCACAGAGAACCTGAGATCTCAGAAGAAAACCTGTGCTTTAGAGATTTCCAGCCAAAACTTTAAATAAGCATCTAAACTTTTGGATACTTATCAGTGTGAACCCCTAAGGCATTGTGAGATTTGCTTTTCTTTGGCATGTACGGTCTCAAAGCTAGACTGAGTAATAAAATTTGACAGCAGATTTTGTACATCTAGAATACCTCTATATATCATTTAAAAACATTAATAATTCAGATTCAAGCTCTGTATGTGTTACTCATTTACTAGGGAGCATATCAAATTGGAATGGAATAAAACCAAAAATAATATATGTAGAGAAAATTCAATAGTATGAATTCAGTCCATAGATTTGACTGAACAATTTAGTATACTGAATGCCAAGAATTTAAGGCTATGGATGATTAATGTTAAATAACCAGATGCTTGCAAAACTGAAACGGTGTATTCCAGTTTTACTGTAAAAGTATCAACATTTCTGACTCCAGAATACAATGGTCAGCTTTAGTGACTTGTTATAGTCTCACCTGAATTAAAATTAAAACAAACAGCTTGTTAAGGCTTCATTCACACAACAGCAGATATCCTTAAAGCACTGGAAAAGCAAATATGCTGTATGTGAGGCCTGATTCTTGTTGCATATATACTTCTGGTCATACAGTTAATAAAATAAATTAAATTTATTTCCATTGTCATCATTAAGATTACATATCCCATCTAAATGCACTTAATATTTGTTTTGGAAGTTTTTCTAACACATGATTCGCCAGTGGTTAAAACTTCTTGGAATCTGAGGCTAGAAAGCCAAAATCTCACCCGATATTTTACGCAGGTTATGAAGCCTTTTGCGCAGGGTTTAAACCACTAGCACCGTAGGAAATTGCGGTCCCGCCGCAGATTTACAACATCATGCTGCCACCTGGTGGGAACGCCACCACAAATTACAAATGTTCGTCAATTCACTGCAGTGATTTACGTCCACAACTTACCACTCCTGTTTTCACAATTCTGGTCCCCTCGAAAATTCGAGTAGTGTTAGCTGAGAAACAAAGAATAACAACATTTAAGCGGACTAGGAAGGGAGACGGGAGATGATAGCGACATCGCAACACAATTTTTGCTAAACAGTTGCTGAACATTGCTATGACTAAACATGCCAAGAGAGAAGAGAAATGGAGGCCTGCGAATGAACTGGTAACCACAGACTTGGCAGGGAAACATCAGAGAAGGCCTGCTGCATGCAGCAAAGTCCAAAATATGATCAGTTATGGTGGTGTCAGTCTGGAGAAAAGTTAAGCTTCTCTAGACAAGTTGCTTGATATTATTCACCTAACTACTCATGTCTAAAGATGATTCGTTTGTCTTTAATTACTCAGGACTGGAAATGCTGGACTAAGTTCACTGTCAGAAAACATATGTTCTCCTTCAAATCCAAGTTGGATGAACTGTACTGACTCACACAAGAAGCTGGAATAGCTGAGGATAACAACTTCTTTCTGCCCTTACGATATGTTATCTTTATTTATTGCTATTTATCTTGAGTACAATAATGAGACTCTGAAGAATGTTTTGAGAGCTCAGGTTGATTTTTTTTTTAAGTTAGATCTTTGGAACAGCCAAAGATTAGAAGAACACCTACTTTTGGGGGAGACATGGAAGGAAATGCAACATCTACTCCTACTGCAGATGTGTCTGTCACTTCCAATTTTTTGAACGAAAGGCTAAAGAGCACAAGGAATATTTGACAAAACTGTCAATAACATTTTGTTTTTAACTGGAACTAAATGGTTATCATGATCAAATTTCAGAGAATCTTTCCCTTCTACTATCTGCTGAAAGAGGCCAGAATCACTAATACACAGGCTTCTGACTCCTGCCTGGCACTTAAACTGAACTCCAAAACTCTCTGCTGAGATACTAAAAAATTGAGAGCTATATAAAAGATATTGCTTGGACAGGACAGTTCTTGTCTGATCCCTGCGATGCTGCTAACACTGCGGCATGCACCAGGGATGCTGGAACAGAACTGAATTGCGTCCACAGCTTGACATCCTTCAGATGTTAATGACTGACAAGTTAGCATTAAAACCTGCATATTTTCCAAAAATCTCTTAAAAATGCTTCTTATTATTTTGTTCCATATACAGCATAATACCCAAGTGATTTAAGTCTGCTTCACTTCAGAATTTGAATTTTTAACTCTACACTTGTTTTGTTTTTCCAATACCCATTCCTAGGTCTACATTTCTTAGGAATGTCATGGGATGAGTGCTCTCAGCAGAGGTGAATTTTGCCCTACCGAATAAAACAATTAGAAGTAAATTCCTGGGGAGAAGTAAAACTTTGACACTTACGGAAACCAAAAGCATCAAGTTCTACAAATCTCAACTTCACCAGACTTGTCAAACACACTTCAGTGGAAATCCATGACAACTGACAGTTTAGCAGCCAGTTCTTTAGCTCTCATTTAAATATGTGTGTTTTGAAAATCACTGTGGTTTTGTGCATGGTAAAAACCTGAGAATCCCTACATGTGGCTGTCAAGGTGGGACTGATCTCCTTTCCTCTTTATGTAACACAGACACCAATCAGACTCTCGTTCTGCTGTAGCTGAGCCTCTGATGCATAAGCAGTCGCTGATGAATTTGCCTTATAAAACTAGTGAAGAAAAGCTATGTATTCTCATAAGAACGGACACACCACTTCCAACAGAGTGCAGTAGGCAAACCGCCATCATTAGAAAGAGGACTCTGCTAAAGTCACTGGCCACAGTTTGGAATTGGCATTGTCTACATGCATTCAAACGTCTTCTGAGATCATTCCACAACATACTGTACTCTGCAAAGAAAATGTTAAACACACACAGAGCCATTTAATTTAAAAATACATTTGTTTGTTTGTTTGTTTGTTTTACCTTGAAAGAGCATTGTCTGGCTAAAGTCACTACGCATTTCATTTCGGCAAACTGCTTGAACTCTGAACAGATAAAGGATGTCAGGTGAGACATGGCTAATGATGGCCTTCTGTTTAAAAAAAATAGATATTATTCAGTTTTTTACCCCCACAGGACTGTCCACGATCAGTTTGCAATATATAAAGCATTGTGCTAACACAGGACATATGTGCCATCTAAGACAAACTTATTTCTAAAGGGGAATAGTCACTGCTCCCCTTGGAGAGGTCCAGGTGAAGTTCAATTGACTTCCCTGGGATCAACGTGTTGCACCCAGACTCTGCTGGCTCTGCCCATGGGAAAGAAATGAGCATGCCCCACGTCTGCTCTCATGCCTCATGCTTGAAGGTCTCCACTCTCCTCAGAAAACCCTAACCCTCAAATCATTCAACCTCACAGAAATTAAAATGAAGTTTTTATGGGTGGAGGTACAAATTYCAAGCCTGAGATAAGCCCTGAAAAGTCATTATATGTTCAAACCCACTGTTTATTTTGCAACAAACTGGCTATGGCAATTAGCAGCTGGTGGCCTGTAAGGCATGATGGTGGGCTGGGATGTCCCTGCATACTCTTAAACCCGAGACACTGCCTTGCTGCCTTCATGCTGCTCCTCTGGGTGGCATTTAGTCCACAGTCACATCATTTCTTGTCTTGCAGAAGAGAGCACCTGTAGCTGCATGGGCCATTTGAAATACCAGTAAGTCCTTTAGGAAAACACTGTCTAGCTCTGTTTCAAGATGGGACAGCCCAGCTGTTTCTGCCAGAGCACTGAAAGTGGATTGCACTTTCCTCTGAAAAACTGTTTCCTTCTTCTCTTGCCCCCAAAATAGACCAAGCTATCATTGCCTCCTTAACCTCCAAGCTCTACTGCACAGCACAGGGTCTCACTGCAATTTATTTCCAAGCTATCGCTCCATCACATCCTCTGCACATTTAATTATTTCTTTTACATACAACAGGATGCTGTCGCTGTGCCCACATCATTTTTGCTGATTAACACTCTCCTCCTTATTACTGATTAAAAAAAAAAGTCCCCTAAGAGTGTGGAGYTGTGACAAGAGAGGTTACAATACATCATAACCTTGGGTGCCTTTCAATAGATTTCTTTCTGATTTTGTGAGGCACATCATTCCCTAATGTGACCCAGATAACAATGTCTAGTAGGGAAATTGAAAATATAAATGGAAAYGAAGTAAAAGAATCTTCATCTAAGGGAATAAGAGAAGTATTATTGTCTAACTGATTGAATGGCCCCAGAGGATTGTGTATTTGAAAAAAAAAATACGATAACAGTCATTAGAAATAACACTCTGTGCTGCTGCATTTCTCATGTGCATATACAATTACTGATTTCATTATTCTAGAGGCTTTCTTTGATTAACAATAAATGGAAGCCTTTCAAACCTGAATATGTCACTTTGATTTTATATGCAGAGAATGTTAAAGACCGGTACAATACTTGCTTCCACTTGGACAAGAATGACAAGCAGATCAAATCCTAAATGGAGGGGATAGACTGGTGTTTCCATCTATGTTGGAACCGTCTTGCTCTTCCCTCTCTTTCTCTCACAGCCAGACTGAGGCAACGCTTATACAGGCCACTCTACAATAATCTTCTAGCTCTGACCATGCAACTATTACTACTGGCAGCACTTACTGATCAGAAGCTGTTTCAAAGCCTGCAAGGGGCTACGCACAGTGACCAACTTGATTTTGGGGGATTAGGCCTCTACTGTGAAAATCTGTGAGCTGAACAAGAGCCGAAAGGTATTCAGAGTCTAACTATTTCCTGAGCCAGCTACTTCTCAGCAACAGAATATGAAAAGGTGTCTGCAGATTTAGTCCTTTATACACTCACAGAAACTATAAATTCACACTCCAGTGTTTTGGGTGATCTATTAGGCAATCTTCAACTAATGCTGAACATTTTAAAAGCAATTCCTTGCAAGTCAAACACTAGCCTGTCTGTAATGTAACAAAAGCTTTCCTACTCTTCTTCCTTCTACTGAGAAAATAACAATATAAGGACAGCTCAAGACATAAGTCAATGGTTGATGCTGTGGTTTTACCAGGTCCTTGTCACTGTCCTTGGTGAAAGTCTTCTCCTTTTCATCTTCGTTTTTAGTCCAACTGTAGGAGATCATGTAGTTCATGATAGGAGGGTGGTAGACTGTTTCTGGTTGGTTCCAGGTTACAAGCAACGCTGTTCTGTTCACAGGCTGCACTTTCATGTTGACGGGAGGAGTGCTGCAAGCTAAAAAAGAAGGAACAAATATGAAGCTCTCTGAAATAACCAAGAGTAAGCAGGGAGAACTGTACTTCACTCTAACAGCCAGGTTTTTTTTAATGCCTTGCCYACAGTAGTAGCTTAGGCTGCAATCCACTGAGACCAATGGGATTTAATACCACCTGCAGCTGCTTTCTGCTCTCCAGAGTAAAGGGAATCCATTCTCTGGAGGCAGGTTGCTTCTTTCTCCACTTATTTTCAATTCTGACATTTGCACATATACTTTATCTTGGTCACTTAATTACTCTGCATTTGAACCTTTAGAAGTCCGCCTAAACTCGAGTCACAGCTTCCCTGGACTACAGCCTCCTGTTACATGAAGGGGATAAAAATTCTGGCCTGCTTTCCAGGGCCTGCAAATATTTGGAACCTCTGAAAATGCGATACCATTGGGTCAGCAAGTCTATTCCTTTTAACCCAGTATGTTTTTGCACATGAGCAGAAAGTTACTTTATACTCCTCCTTCTACATATTTCCCCTCACAGCCTCTAAACTGCTTGTCAGGAAAACAGTACAAATCCAGGAAAGAGCAGCACTCTTAAGAAGGCCCTTGGCCATCTCRTTCTCCTAACAGACACGGGAGCCACCGGCTGGCCTCCGAAGGCTGTGGCTTTCTGACCCCGTCCATGGATGGAGGAGGCAGAGGTTGCTTCTTGGCCAGGGTGAAGACAGTGGACAGGTCAGCATGGGAATGGCTTAACCAGAGGGAGAAACACGGCTTCTGTTTATTTCGTGTGCCAAAATCCAAACTTCTCCAGGAAAGACTAAGCCGGGGTGCCAACCCGGCACATACACTTTGCAATGCAGTGCAGTGTCGAGCACAGCGCTAAGAAAATACTTCTGAAGCAATTGAAATGTAAAGGTCAATGTACGAGTGATGAACACTAGATGGCACTCATATGCTACCTATAAGGTACATCATGCATTTTGCAACTGTAAGAGTGTAGATTTTTCCAAGCTTTAAAAATCCTGTTTAAAATATACAATTCAGGACAGATTCTCACATTTCCTTTCCAAATATAAACTCTGAACCAAAAAAAATCACTTGAAATGATACCCAAATGCATGTGCCGTGGCAAAGGAGCTGGCCTCTTCTGCCAGGAAAAGTGAGGGTGTCACCCAGCCCATGACACTGCTGCTGTTTTCAGAATTATTTTTCCCAATACTACTTTTATATTTAAAGCCAATGCAGTCATCTCATTTGCACTCTGCAGGTAAGTGACAGGGTGAATATTTGGACATATTTCACTTCTAAAGGGTCTTGGCTGCACTGAAGGGGAAAAACGTCTACTCCTAGGCCTGGAGTTTCAGGTTGTTCATGTAACTAACTCTGCTGCTAGATCACTGAAATAGCTACGGTTCCAAAATAAAAATGATTAAACTCTGTAAACACCAATATTACCAGTACAATGGAAAAAGACCTGTCAAATGCATTTGTGCAGTTATAACTCACATTTTGTAACTAGCCTGTACAAAATAAGGAAACATATATTACAGAAATACACATGGGTCGGAAAGATCGTTTGTGTTTGCTCCTGTCAGGAGTGACAGTTTTACAGTTTTGCAGCAGATCCTTCTGCTCAGCACAGAAGGATCCAGCAAAGCAAACCCTGCAGTATCTCTAATCACTTGTTTATTGACAAAACAAGTAAAATTTTCCATTTATGCTGAGCAGAAGGGACCAAACCTGCATTCTGCAGACAATGCCACAAAGCCAGAAGCGACACCTTAGCCTGCTGCCTGCAAACCGCTTCCCTCTGTCTCACCCCCGCTCTCGGCACTGCGCCTGCAGACCTGGAGAGCGTGGCAGAGAGACAGCAGCAGCAGCCTGGACTGAGCTGAGAGCGTGCAGGCACGCTCCGGCGGCTGGGCAATGGCCTCTCTCCCAGGTTTGGACAGTGGTGCAGGCAAGAGGGGGCAAGGAGATTGTCTGATCTATTCCTGAAAACCTCCAGTGAAAGTGTGTGACTCCACACCTGTCCACACCATGCAGGCTTCCCTGTGCTCCGTGGTCCCTGCTGCTAGGGAAGATCATTACACTCTTGCCTTCTCTACTTGAAGGACAACTGCTTCCCCTCCTCTTTGCAGAAGCAGTTTGACTCTAGTCAGTGGTACAGTACAGTTTCCAGCCAGAAAAGAGAGCAACCCAAACTAGCCTCTCATGCATGGTCCAGAGCTGTTGCTGTTGCCAGGATTTACAGAGCTCTGTGATCCTTGGAGTGCCTCTCCATGCTCACCTCTTTCTGCTGAGATAGTCAAATCAATTCTTACTTATATCACCGCTTATTGATAATTACACCTTTGAAGCCCCTGGTCATTACAGAATTACTCTTCAGAAATACCAGGCCAGCCTTTACCGTTCCACCTAATCAAAGCCTACCAAAGCCTATCAGAGGTGGGAGCCCCAGGTGAAGGACTAGCCAGACCTAGAAGTCGTCCTATCCAGCCCTCCTTCTCCAGAAGGATATCCAGAGAATGACATTTTTAATATAATCAAGCATCAAACTGTTTTAGAAATAATTCAACCAGGTAACCTTCACAAGAGATGTAATGAAGAGGTTTAACTTAATCGCAGTGTCCCCTGGCACGTGTTGACCCATCCTCTAGCGAGCCGTTTCCCAGACAACAACCCTACACCCTGCAAGGGAGAGGGGACTGTTCCCATCCTCTACTCCATGTGACTCCTTGCCACCAGCTTTGATGCAATTCAGAATAGTTCATGACAGTCACAGCAGCAGGTATTTCCCAAAGGTAAATAGGAGACCTATTTGAGAGGCTCAAAGTTGGGAGACCCTCCCTCCATGACCATGTACCCTGATCCAAGGTCACAAACACCTTTAAGCAGCTGAGTGACTCCAGTGACTTCACTGAGACACACGCTGACATGTTTTGACTGGGGCCACTGCATGACTAGGACAAATCGTGTTCACAGCCAGCTAAAAGAAGATTGAATTTCCAATTTCACAGTAAATAATATTACAAACTTTTTATCATTTAGTAGGACTTTGTTCCAATTATTCTGAGACACATGGGAAGAACCTGCTGTAATTAAGTAATAACCAACATTTTCTGTTCAGCCGCTATTTTTTACAGCTTTTGAATTGATGAATGGGCAAAAAAGAAATCATCCTTTTTTATAAAATGAAGCATATGGTTTATTAATTTAACCAAACCTGCTCAGGACACAATGGAATAAAAAAAAATTTGATCCAGTAATTCAATTTGATGATTTAATTAAAGTGATACATAATAATGTAGCAAATGTCGAAAGGCAAAAAAAAAAAAAAAAAAAGTAATGAGTTGACCATCTATAAAACAACTGGCATTTTCCAGAGATCTAATTTTCCTTTTGAAATTCTGTGCGCCTTGGATTTTGGGAAGAAGTTTAAAAAAATCACTGACTCCTCTCTCTCTCTTTTTTTTTTTTAAATGCTAAGAAGCCTCTACAGATTTTGCAAAGCGTGCAGCTGAAGGACAAACAGAGATGCAGAAAGAGGCTGGGGCGGGGAGGAAGAAGTTTGCACTCTCCTCCGGATTGAATCAGAATACACTGAAGAGAAACACAAGCTTTTCTTCCCCCCCAAACTAAATAAGCAAACAAGCCTGTGAATTCATGATTGCTTGAGAAAAAAAAAAAAAAAAGAATGAAAACCAACAACCAGCAACATTTGACATTGAAATAGCAGATTTCAGTTATTTTTAGAGAAAACATTACTAATGCTCTCTTTTCAATTCTGATCCAACGGAATAATGAAAATTTGGAGGGGGATCTCAGGATGTCTTTATGTGGCATAATGCAATACTGAGCAGAGATACCTGCACTGGGATACCAAAGCCAATATGGACTCGTCAGCCCTGTGCCGGGGCTAACTGGTGCTCCGGGAGGCAGAAGAGCCCGGCTGGGCACAGGGGCGAAACCTCGGCAGCGCTCAGCGAGCGAGCACGTTCACAGTATCAAGGGGCACGTCTCGTGGCATGAGAGATGCCCTCAGCCTGTCACGTCCTGGACCTCTTGCAATAAAAACAAAAAGCTCACAGGTTGACAGACAGGCATAATCTCTGCTGGGCACCGGGCAACGTGTTGGCTCCTGCCTTTTGGAAACATCCTGCAACGGAGGGAGGACTGCATGGGTGCATCCGGAGGGAGGCACAGGGACCTGACACACGGCAGCCTCCGCCAGCATTTCCAGCTGTTGGATGTGTGCGGCTGTCGGGGAGCTCGACACAGGCGCTTCGCTGCAGATCGTCCCGCCGGGGAAGGCGGGGGGCAAGCCAGCCTCTTGGCTAGCCTTGTCTTCCAGGGCTCACTCAAGCCTGGAGAAAACCTGTTTGCCGCTTGCAGGCAAATGTAGCATGCTAATACAGCCCTAAGTGCTGGCCAGGCCAAGCACACTGCAAAGAATTATTTTCTTCATGTTAAAAACATTCCAATGGGCTGGAACAAACAAAATTAATTTAACAACTTCGCATTCATCTCTCCCATAATTTGATTTCTATGTTGTGTTTGGCTACGTACTCTCCACGAGGCTTTCCTAACTCAAGCCTGACGATAAAGCCTAATCCAAAAGCTCCTGGCAGCTCCATTTCAGAGGGCTGAAAGGAAAAAAAGGGGGCCTATTGTTCAGCAAAAATTAACCACTGGTATTAAGACACACCTATCACTCCAGAAAGGGCATATAAGAGGATATGACAGCTTTTTTTAGCAGCCTAGAAAGAAATGCAAAACCACCCAAACTTTCTGGTATTTATCATGATTTTTGCATATGCTACCTGCAGTTATAAAAAGAGCTATTTAGGGAAGGTTTGAGAGAGCTCAAGAACCGAATTTTGGGTTATTTCTTGTATATCTTCCTCCTGTAGCACAGGTGCCTCATATGATGAATCCAGTGGTACAGGGCTCAGAGGGATCTATAAAATCCTCTAAAAATGTTTTAAGTTAGCTCTTCTGTGCATAAAAATGTCACCACTTTAAAGGCAGTTATTTCTAGCTGCGCTATGCCCTCTTTTGGAAAATCCCACTCTCTCCCTCCTTCTGCCTGTCTCAGCGGTACAAAACTGCTGTTCCTATACGTGCGGTACTGTGGGATATATATCGTGTGATGAAACTCTGACATTTCCCTGCACAGGAAAGCAAGGCGTACGAGAAGTCCCGAATCCCTCATGCTGAGACGGACGGGGATCTTCTGAGGCAATGAGCATGTGGAGGGAGAAAACACATCCGAATCAAGATGCGGTTTTCTTGCTATTTTAAATAGCAACTCGTGAAGCTGCTTGAAGACCTGGGTTGAAGTAGCTCTTGGGAATGCAGATTAACGGGTAAATAGAGAGGAAAGGGGCTGCTGGAGGCAGGTGGGAGCCAGGTGGGAGCCAGGCAGGGACCCGTGGGGCTTTTTACGGGACATGGCTAGCAGGAAAGAGCAGCACCCAGGGCTCTGCCACCAGCCGGACCGAAGCAGAGCCCTGCCCTGAGGGATCTCGCCATAAAACCAGAAGGATGTTTGTGCAAGCCCAACTGAGCCACAAGTTTCCTGGCTGGTTTCAGAAAAGCCTGATAACAGCATCATCGATGCCCGAGCTGTCGGCAAAATCCTGCCCTGAACTCGCTCGGCTCTACGGCCCAGGGAAACCTGCCTGCCAGCAGGACAAAAGCAATGCCATTTTAATCACTAGCAGGGAAACAAAGAAACAGACTTTCAAATACATATATCTATATATACACGCATATTTATTCTTTTTCATTATTAGACCCTCAGAACAAAATAAGTCTTCGCATGGGTGATACTGCAAGGAGAAAACTCACACTTGCTTTAAGCGCCATGCCAACAGTGTCATGGTAAAGGAAGTAATAAAAGTGCCAGATTCAGCTTCCTTACATTGGCGTGACTCAATGGAAATGCCCGAGAACAGAAGGAGCGCCATAAAAAACAATACCATTCTTTTGGCTGTCTGATTCAATCTCTGAGTTCAGCGAGGGCTGCGCTCCCCAAGGATAACAAATAGACTACGAGGATCATACACAGAGACGACACGGGGTTTAATACACAGAAGAGCGCTAAGAGGCACGCTTACCACACTTGCCCCCTCTCCTTTTCCCAAACGCTTGCAGTTCTCTGCCATGCTTTCGCTTACATTGTTAACTTCTTGCAGCGCTTATAAATGACATTATTAATATATAAGGATAATTGCTTTAAAGAGAAGCGTGCATTTTTTCCTTTACCTTTGCCTGCAATTTGCTAGCAGGCATTTGCAGGCTACACGCCATACACGCAAATATTTGTGTTGATCTGCTTCAATCCAGAGGCAGAATGTAGCTAGGAGACAGCCTATTTATCTTCCCTGCTCTTACCTTTCGCTACGCTGCAAACGCACGGGGTCGTTCCTTAAGGTGCGAGGGGCACGGACAGACCCCGTATGTGTTTTATGAGCCCTGTGAAATGACCTCCTGAGCCAACCTGCCCTTGGAGCACTCCTGGCGGAGGGGTTTTGGGAAGCAGAGATTTTGCCCCTTCTGCTGCTGCCCGTTCCCTGAGGGGAATATACAACTAGCATTCGGAGGGCGTTTGATTCCTTCCTGTATGGGTTTCTTTGTAGCATTGGAGTTTCCATGGCATCGCAGCAACAGATCCTGCTTTACTGAAAGGCAGGAACTGTGTGTTTTACTTTGTTGTGCTTCAGCCCAAATATTTCATATGTTCCACAAGTAGCGTTTCTGCAGCGCTGGCCCAAATCAGCCTCGTCCGGTCAAACGCCATGCCGGGCCAGTTGATGCCCGACGAGGATTTACCCTGCAATTTTTGTGTTTATATTATACACACAGAGGAGGTGACTTGTTTAAAAATGTACACCCATGCCCTTATTTGCACAGTATGCCTGACACTCTAGGAGTGACCGAGCCCAGAGCCAGGCATTGCGTCGACAGCAGGAGAAAGCAGGATTTCCTCTGGAAGGAAGTGCCTTTGCAGCAGATGACCCTTTCTGACATCCCGATGAATGGCACTTGCACAGGGCGCTCCTGGGACGCACGGGCACGAGAGCAAGGGGCCGGGCAGGCACCGCATCTGCCACCTGTCTGTGGGATGCCTGGCTCAAAAGGGAAAGCGGCTTCCCTGCCCTGGCTGCCGGAGGCTTTTTCCAATGAGCAGGAGGTGCTGCAGGTAGTCATGGTCCAAGGTACAGTCCCGACTGCAATTAAAACCAGCACCCGCATGGGATAAATCACCAAGTCTCCCCTGCGAGCACTCATTAGCGGCAGCTGTGAACCCAACCCACGTCAAAACTTTCACACTGAAATCCCCTTCTCTTGGTTTGGGCCCTTATAATCTCTAAACAAGTGCAAGCAGTTACTCATTGCTTATTAATGAACCTACCAGCAAGCTATCTGTGGCATTTGGGTAGAGATACACACACTGCTCACAGTATAACCAGGCAAAAGCATCTGCGGGTAAATTCAGAAGCTCGCAGATCACAACCACTATAAGCAAAAATGTGAGGCTTAGGTCAGGTATGTATCATGCTGTTTTGTAGCCAATTCCCTTTCAAAATGGGTCCCTTTTTTTTCCTTTGACCTTAACGCTTTGTCTTGCACCTGGGTGGTTTTCTGTCCCCTCCTGCTTTTCATCCCATGCTCCGAGAGAACCATGTGCACAAGGACCAAGGACTACAGAGCAAGACCCTGATCCGGTACCATACGCTGTCAAAGGAAGGGGAATGGATGTGGGATATCTTCATAACAAAACAAAATCAGAAAGGAAAGCAAGAAAGTCCAGTCACCCAGGGAAACTGAAAAGACGTGTTTAATCTATGAAGAAATTAATCTGCAAAACAGATTCTTCCAACGGACAGGAACAATCAACTGTAATGGAAAACATATGGTAAATTAACTAAAAAAGCTTCTTGCTTATTTGCTTTTTCCCCTAACTAAAGATACTTAAAGAAAATAAGTAGCATCATTTTGTTTTAGCAATTCCAAGTTAAGATGCCAATAACTTACAATTTTAACTTTGCATTTACAATTTTGTTGCTTTGGTTACACTTACTGCCATACAATATTTTGTGGTCATTTAGGTTAGACGAAAATATATAAATGACTTTCTTTAAGAGGAGAACTTGGCTGCCTAATGCTCTTTTTGGACCCCCAGAGAGACCTGGAGGACATGAAGAGACTCCGAGGCTGTTGGGAGAGAGTTCTCATAAAACATGGGCATTTAGAAAGCAAAAACAAATTACTGGGAGTAATAACAAAGGCTATAAATGAGACAAATAACTTGTTTTCATTCAGAAATATTACTGTCAATGCCTCAACTATCTGCCTCAAAATGATGGTGTCACTGCTCTGTGTTTACTCTCCGGAAGAATTCAGATGATTTTGGATAAGGCTAAATTGGAGATGCACTCCAACACAAGGATGTGATGCCATGCAGAAGAGGCAGTACCTTCATAGGAGGCCTTAGTTTCATTTTTGATGTCAGGAGCTGTGAAATAGAGAATCTGAACTAAACTGCTTTGCTTGAGCAGTGCTACACCTTTGACACTAGCTCCACAGTTGGAGCCATGCCTCCAGCGCAAAGCGTGTGGGTGGTAAAATCCAAATAGCTTCTGGATAGTTTTAATAGCATTAAGTTACAATGACGTTCAAACTGCACATTGCCACGTCTTAACAAGGAGCGCTAAGGAAAATGTTTACCTGCAGACTACTAGAGACATGTCCCAGTTGTTGATTTAGAGTCCAAAGCTACGTAAGTTCGACCAGAGTGAATTTATGACTGCTCATTATTTAACTTAGTCGAGGATCATAATTAAAGACGGTACTCTAAGGCGAATTCCCACTGATGGCAAACAGCATCATCTGAGACTCCAGCAAAGAGTAATCAGACACCTTTGGGGAAGTAATCAGGCATCTCTGAAAGAAAACTCTGATGTCAAGAGCCCCTCACACGGGATGCTTGTTTAAATGTCGTGAGGCTTGCAGCACGTTTAATGAGACAGAAAGGTTAAAGCTCTTTTTTTTTCTCCCTCAGAGTTAAAAAATCATAAAGACAAACAATATCTGATGGTCCTAACCAGCAGCAAAATCAGATGGGCAGATATTCTGCTGCACACAGGGTACATCTTGAAACACAGAAATGAAACACCATTCCCTCCTCAGCTTCCTTGCCTGTACTTTTACTGAAACAGTAATGTTTTGTAACTACATCTCTGCTTGATGGGACAACATATGAAAGCCATAAAGAACATACAGAGTTGCAGAGTCAGGTCCTTGGACAGTGTGGTCTCTTATGTAAGGATTCTCTTTACTTGTCCCCTAAGAGCAATGTGCATGATTAAGCTAATAAATAATTAGCAATCACTTTGGCATAGCTGCTTGGAAGCAGCCTACGAAAAGCCAGGAGTGCAATATGTGATGTGACAGAGCAACACGATCCTGAGCCAGAGAGGACAGGCCACATAAAAGAGGAGACAGTTTTAACAGAGATGGTCATGTGCAAAAAATCAAATGCTGCCACTGTCTATTATTTACAGTATCTGGTGAATACCTTAATAATATATTCTCTGTTGTATAAGTCTGCACAGAGAACCTTCAACTTTGAAAAACTTTATATAAATCAGTACTGTAACGATGGTGAGTCTTTTTGATAAATTTAACAGGCCTGATCACCTGCATGACTTAATGGCATGATCCATTGTATATCTTGAATCTTTAGCAAGTTTCCTCCTCTTAAAAATTATTGTTGTCTGATGGGTTATAATCAATCCACCAGTTGCTACTACTACATATCTGAATATTGTACCTCTTGAATGGTATATTTTGAAAATAAGATATTTAAAGATGATCTGTATGGTTTCTTGAAACAGCTCCAGGGTCAACTTAAGAATTAAGCTCAGCTCACGAGCTCTGATTCAGCAAAGGTCTTATGCATATGCTTTCATTTCAGGCGTACAAGCAGTCCTCAAGAGAACTGTTTTAAATCAGCTTTTGCCAACAGAAGGAAGGAATGAGATAATGTAACCAAAGAAAACCTTCTGGCTAAATACTAACACAAAAGAAACACTGGAGTTTTTACTCCCCATCTGAAGGGAAAAATTAGCCCTCCACACTATATCAAATTAACTAAAATATTTTTACCATCTTGTATTCTGATTATTGTAAACTATCTTTAAAAATAGTTTCCCTCTTTAAAAAAAAAAAAAAAGAGGAGGGTAGCTACAAAACAAAAGACTGGTAACATTCATACTGGCTAACAAACTGGATCCAAATTCACTGACAGTTTTAGTTGACCTAAAACAGCCATTCCCAGAAGACATTTTATTTACCAAATGCTACCAGTTATGGGGCTTTGCTAAGGAAATAATCAGAGGTCTTGCATAAAGTGAGAAATAGCTTTCCTGCAACCTATCTGCTGTTTATGCTAGCTGGTCTCAGTTCTGTGACCCCAGATAGCTTTGATATCTAGCAGAAAAGGCATTCCTGTTCAGCGCCCAACTGTTCAGGATACTAAGTTTGTCAATGAACAACTGCATTGCTTTGTACAGATCTGAAATGCACTGTTCACCAGGGGATTCTGAAAATTATTCTGAACATTATGCAAATTGTTCTGGGCACATTTTCCTCCAAAACAAGAAAGGCTTGCATAACGAATGCTACACTGTTTTCTAGATTAGCAGCACTACCCACAGACTTAATAGAGTGTGACAGAAGAAACAAATTGCAAAAATTCACACCGACAAACAAATCCGGACTCCCCCCCCAGAGCTGAAGACCATCACAAACCATACCACCTTGCAGCAAGCAAGAGACACATTTTCTTGACCTTGCCTTCTTCTACAACATACACATCTAAGCACAGGAGGGCATGCAGGAGCCAACATGTGACAGACATTGGTCATACTGCCTAATGCAATGTGGAAAGCATTGAGATGCAACTATGAGGTGTGCAGAGGAATCTGCATAGAATAAATTTGTTATGCTAACACTATATTCTTACATTTGTATGCTAGAAAGCCTGGCTGAGAAGTGCTCTGCGCACTCAGCTTCTCAGTACTTTTGCATGAATGACACTATATAAAGAGGCACTGTATTTACTAGCTGAATAAACAATAGGTTTTGCTTTCACTCAAGTATTATGACTTCAACTCGCTTTATTTATATGTCAGTAGTTCAGAATGTGCAGTGGACCAGGCACATCATCACTGTTCACCTTTGTCAAAGAAGAGGCCAGAAACATCCGAGTTGTTACATCTCTGGAACGGCTATAACTCATCCCTGTAACCTTTGGAGGATACGCTACAATCCGTTTTGTTAGTAACACTGCAGCAACCTATTTATTTTTAAGTTCATAAAAAAAAAAGCACCTATTTTCATTGTCCCCTGGTGTGCACACAACTCAAAAAGTGACAAGTTGACAGAGCTGGTGCAAAAAGACTGGCTGCCCCACCATTAACCTCCTACAGCAAAAGCTCGAGGGAAAAAAACCCACTGACGAGCATCATCCCGAGTCATGTCAGATCACAGGGGGATGCGCGTTCCCCAACTGAAGGACCTCTGTTGAGCACGTTGTAAGCCCAAATTCCCAGGCAGGAACAGGTACAGAGCGTTACGGGACCTGGACTAACCATTTGTGTTGGGAAAGGACCCAGGAGAAGTTTCTCAGCAAACCAGTCCCCAACCACGTAAGGCGTTAAGCGCCCAGGTAGCACGATACCTAAGCAGAGACTGATGTTTACGCACGTCCCTCACTCCAGTGCACTTGGTTTAAGTAAACCATGTGCACTTGGTTGAGTCTGGGCTTAAGGAATCCTTACAGCTCAACAAACAGGAATCTTTCCAGTTACTTCAAGTGCCCCATCGGTATCAACACTTCTCACTCCAAGATTAGCCCACTAACTTCAGACCTCAGTGTTTGTAAAGCTCAGTCATGACTGTGTGTTTCAACTATTACTATGGGTGTGAAAATCACCCAAAGAATTTTAAAATCTTAAAAACCATCCAGTGATGCAAGGAATATTCAGGCATGTGGCCAAAGCAGTAAAACCTTCTTGAATATTACACCACATGTGCCAGAGGTACCTCAGCCGCACTCAAAATAAAAACTAGTCAGTTTTGTCACTTTTAACATAACGTAACCTATTAACTTTCATCACTGCTCTGGGTAAGCAACACATACACAGGATAGATCTGAAAAAATAAATATTGATACATGTTAATGTTAAAACACTGACTGAAAACTGCAGACCAGAGCATCAGAGCATGGTGGGGTCTCTTCATTCCCAAGATCTCCTTCTCACTTCTGATACAAATTCTCTTTCCCAAGGCTGCCTTTAATGAACATGAGGTTTATGTACGTGTATATTATATATATAAAAATAGGCACACTCACAGAATAATGAGCCCTGAGAAATACACTCTTCCAGCACACTCTTGGGAGGGTGAGGCTGCTGAACACAGCTGTTTTCATGATTCACGTCCTCTAAAAACTACATTCGCTGTGCCTGGCCAGGTGAAAATGCCAGGTACAGAAGGGCGGCTTGTAAATCCACTTAGTTGTTTCCTTCTGGCAAACTGCCCCCTCTCCTATACCTCTACCTAGGATTGGTTAAGCACCAAGCACTTCTTGAGCCTCAAGACTGGGAAGCGTACGTCATTCCTCCTCTAGCTATAAATAAAATTCAGTAAAATCAAGGAAAATAAAGGTAGCAAATGATACTTACTTCTAGTCTTATTTTATCCAGTACACATTTCTCTCAGAATTTTTGATGTGTTCCTGTAGCCGGGGCTGTTTGTGCCAGTGCAGCTACTGCCACCTCCTTCCCAAACCCCCTCCATCTAGCTCATTATCCAGCTTCTGACAGAAGCAAGCACCAGCTGCTCTACAGAAAGGCACGTGAAACACTTCAGCAAGACATTATAAAATAACCTGTCTAATATGGAAGAGTTTTTTCCCCAGTCATCATTGCCAAAAGGTTGATACATATGTTGAATGAAAAGGTCAATGGCTCTTCAAAAGCCTTGTTACTGTAAAAATGAAAACCACAACCACATCTGGATACCCTATCCCCATTCAAACACCCACTGAGTCAGTGCTAAACCCTTAAACCAACATTCACACGGGGCCTAAATTTTACCTCTGCCACTGTCCCTCAATGTTTCCTGGGTTTTAGGCATCTCTAAGGGCCTAAGGCCAGTCAGGATAAACAAGGACATAGGTTGAATTGAGACTAACTCATTCTGGGTCTTCATCTCCACAGTATCTTGTGACAGCCAGTTTCACAGGAAACTGTGTGCACACCTAAGATTAGTTAATTTATTGAGATATGCAAACAAAGAATACCTGCATACACTGTGTTATTTCTTTGGTAACTTACAGCTATACTCAACACGATATAATGACAAAGTAGACCAAAAAATATCTCTTGTTATTCAAGTGCAAAATTCATAATCCTAAGCTACCTTTGGAAGCTTCTGTACCGAGTGGGTTTTCCAAGATGTCTGTCATATCGTGGCTCCAAGCATCCTTCACAGCAGACTTCGACACCTTCCTGTCGTTCAGGTTATGCTGCGGTCGGAAGTTATTCCTCAAATACTCCACGGACTTGACATGGTCTTGCTGTTCGGTGGTAAATATGGAATAGAAGGCCTCCAGCTGGTCGTGGCGGGGAAGAGAAAGAACGTTAATTAGAAAAACAATGTGGTGAAATCTGGGTGGCTGATAAGAATGTAAAATGGCAGGAAGTATTGATGCCAAGGCTGATAAATCAAGCAGGAAGTCGGGCTGCCCACTGAAATCACTGCCAACCCTCTTATCTCGGCACAGTGTTTATCCTGCCGAACAGCAGAGAAGGCCTTCGAGCAGCCCACGCAAGCCAGTCCTGGGCAAGGAAACGCTTGCCCTTAGACCCCTTGTCTGGAAGGATTTTGCATGTGACACAGTCCCACCAAAACCTCTCTCTGCTGGCATCGTTTTGTTTCACGGTATCGTGCCAAAAAGTGCTTCCAGGCCCTTCCACCCCAGAGCATTCTGCAGGACCGGACAACGCTGCATCTCTGAATACCTTACGCTAATACGCTCAGTGGCCAGGCTAAGCTTCGTGGATGGACCTTGCAGTGTTTGCACAGSAAGGTCACTGTAGTTACCCCAGCTGTACAGGATGGGCACCCAAACCCACACCCTGAGTTGCCACCAGCAGGTCACTAACCGAGCGGAGCAACCTCGCAACTCCTTGCTCCAAGTGCCCTGATCCCCCTCCAAGACACCACTCCTCTGATACCTAACTACAAGGGGAGGAAATAATAACACAAAATGAATGTATTTAGGCACAGTGAGCATAAAGTCCTCTGGGAAAGGAAGCTGATGTTTCCTCTGCTGGATGCAGGTCTGAGCTATTTTTAATAAAATGTATTAACCTGTACGAAAGAACTGTAATTGGAAAACTCTCCTGTTACTTC
Source organism: Apteryx rowi (assembly GCF_003343035.1). Taxonomy (NCBI): domain Eukaryota; kingdom Metazoa; phylum Chordata; class Aves; order Apterygiformes; family Apterygidae; genus Apteryx; species Apteryx rowi. The sequence goes on from NW_020450529.1 coordinate 9,713,115, forward strand.
ATATCCTAATATTTCTTAGTATTTCTTAGAAAGAAATTTCTACCAAACTAAGGTGAAAATATTTTCAGCTAATGTTGTTCTCGCAACTATCAAGGTCAGCATAGCATTTAGTGATAGCTTGTCATCATTCAGGTCAAGAACTAGAATTAGTTGTGTCGCTGTTAGAAAGGCCAAGCAAGACAGAGTAGAGGAGGATTCAACCCTGGTCTTATTTACATCAACAGTAATTACATACATCCATGGTATGGATTTCAAGGAGTACAGGATCTGGCCCAAGACTTTAAAAAGGGAGTGGAGTTGCACTCATAACTTAAAGATGGGTCACAGTTTGAAGGCTACACACTTTTCATTAAGTGCATCTGCTCTGAAAGCTACAGAGGAGAGTGTGAGTGTCCTGAAACTGGGAAAAATTACACTGCCAGCCACATTGTAGCCTCAACTGATAGCGCTGATAAAAATAATCAAAGGAAAGTGTAACAGAGCAGCTAAGCATCCTCCACTGAACCAAGAGGCACTCACCACCATTATTTAATTTCCCTTCAAATCAGAAAATTGAAACACCCCTTCTGCTGCTGCTGCCCAGCTTGCCCGTTTTGCTGGGCTTGACGATGCTAGGTACTCAGCTGAAATCTGTCAAACTTCTCTGACCTGCAGGACAGGAGAGAGCTAATTTTTACACATTTCAGTTCAACACTAAGCCCCCCTGAGGCAAGGTGGTGTGCTGGACCGGCTAGCAGAGATACGTATGGGAATGATATCCCTGGGAGCAGCATGCAGCTAAGGGGAGAGTGCAAAGGGGTGGAGTACACAGCTCAGATCCTCAGTTTGGCAGTTCTGCCCTAAAACACAAAACCAAGGGAGCTGCGAGTTCTGCAAGAGGCCGCTTCTTCCCCTAAAATCATCACCGGGATAGCAGAGAACAACCCAGGCTGGAGCATCTTCAGCAGCAGCTTCCTCTAATCGCCACAACTGCTCTTGCTGTACAAGCAGGGAAACTGAGGCAAAGGGAGGGCAAGCGGCCRACGGAGAGGGGTAATGGTCACCGGCCAGCACCGCTGCCTGACAACCTTTTCCTAAGTGTTAGCATGAGGCATGCAGAAGTGTTGACAGAGGGGTTTAAAAAAAAGGGGGGGAAAGGACTGTTTTCCTACACTTTTGTCTTAAGAAAGAAACCAGATGATCCAGCTGCCCCCTATGCTCTTCTATGCCCTTCCATGAAGAACAGATCCAGACTCTGCAAAGATTTACCTAGCTGTTTCACTTCATGCACTGGGAGTAGTTTTGATGAAGCCAGCTGACAAGGCTTAAAGTTACTCTATATAAGCTCAAGAACTTGGGTAGCAACTGCTCCTCTGCAGTCAAGTCTCTAGGCTTGTATTTCGATGATGTTAATTGAATTTTTAAACGTTCAGAGAGAACTTTTAAAATATTTTCTTCTGCCATGCTACCTTGGGGAGGTGTAATTGTATTTTAACTACTGCCACTTCAGATGTGATTTTTAACCTTCCCTTTTTTAATGTGTTGAAGTGTGTATAAATCATTTCAACTTCATTTTTTTTATAAAAATATTATCTACCACAAATGAGAAATTAATTGATCCATAGCTGCCAGGAAAAAAAAAAAAAAATCCAAGAGCTACATTCAAGGAGCTACATTCATGCTCTTTAAGGAGTATGAGAGCTCCTGTTCAGAAGAAGTGAAAAGCTGTTAAAATGCTATTGTAGATACAGGGAACCTGATCTAAAACTTCAAGTCATGTAATTACAAACTATTAAAGCCTGATGCGCACAGTTTTCTAAGGGTTGGATACATAAATGGCAATTAAAAATACTGAAACTGTTACAAGCACAATGAGATACTCTGAGGTACGCATTACACGAGATAATGCCACGCTTTGGGTCATTGAATGCACTTAGCTTTACAATGCATCTGCAGGGTGACRCGGCTCGTCCTGTTTTGTTGTCTAATTATTGGGAGAGATGACGATGATGGAGCACTGAGAATCAAACAGAGAAGCCTCCACAAATGGACCACTTCAGCACTGTCCCTTTTACAGCAAGGTATTTTGCACAGAAGCAAGGATTTAATTGGAACAGCAACAAAGCTTAAATAATATCACTTTCCTCCTCTGGGATTACAGACCGCTTCACAGGGTTTGCGATAAAGAAGGTTAAACTATGGCAATGGATTATACTGCACTGTTTCTGTTACAAGAACAAACAATAATCATAGCAGTGGCAGGGTGGCAGCCTCTTAAAATACACTCATCTTGAGCTGCCAAGGGGAAGAATACTATTATTTATTCCACATTTGTTGTAGTATCAATGAATGGCTGTCTCTGCACAGAACTCCCAGCCCTTCAACCACACATGCCTGCCCAAAGCAGCACAACTCCAAATTTTCAAGGCTGAACTTGGCACAGTGACTACTGTGCAGCACAGGAAAGAAGCTATGCCGGGATAAAGCACCTTTATAGCATTACAAGGATGTCCATAGCTGGTATTTACCAGTTTATTGGCATTTATTAAAAAAGTTTAAAAAAAAAAAAAAAAGATGTCTGAACCTGACATGTATACACGGTATAAAACTGAATGTGGGTCAGAGCAACCCAGTGATAATAAACTACTTAACAGTACACTTATTGATTTGTGGACAGTGAAAAGCCTGAAGGGATTGCAATATACTGTAGGCAAGGACAGAATTCAAAATGATCTTGAGAATCGGAGAAACAGCCTGAAAAACACAAAGGATCCGATTCAACCAGGACATGTGCAAAGTCTCCTGCTTAGGCCAGAACTGTCGCCTGCATGAAGACACGGCGTGAAACAGCCGTGCTAGCCACCGCGCTGCGGAAACGCATCTCGGGAAAGGGCTCTTGCTGACCACCAGCCGGCCAGGGGTAACCACATCACGCTTTCGTGAAAAGGGCAAAACAAAACAAACATCTTCAAAGCATGAGAAAAAGGACTGGAGCAGGAGCAGGGTAATCTCCTTCCACCCTTTCGAAACCTTTGAGGAGCAGCAGCAGCTGTCAGTAATCCCACCCGCGGCACCAAGGCCACCCTTGGGTGGGTGGGTGGCCTTGGTGGACACCTCTCGAGAGCCCTTCCCAGCCTCCGGGGGCTCAGCAACAGCGCAGGAGCACCGGAGCCGTCCAATGTGTGAAGTATTTTGCAATACTTCCAACACAGAACATGATTTCACCAACTCGGTGCCACGTGCCAGAGCTGATCAGAGCAGGAACTGACTTTTTACTTATACAGGAACTCATTCTTCATGGCGCTGATCCTCAGCTGTGGTACTCGCGCTACTTTAATAAAGTTAACAGCTAAGAAATGATCACTGATTATTTGATGCCTTCTCTCTGTCTCCAACACCATCTAGTGAACTATTCACTGAAGTTTCACAGAATTAGTTTATTTTAAAAGTTTGTTTTCGACGGCTCAAGTCAAACAAATAAAAGGAAAGACTAATATCAGTGGGATGACTTTCTAAAGACGACAACCTTAAAACATCAAAAATGCACTCAACTGGTAAACATCCGACTACATCTATCCATTACTTTATTGGGAGCATTCTTCTCCAGACAAATCCCAGACATTGTCTCTATTTGCATTAAAAGCTGTTACGTGCTAATTTTAAAGATTTGTGCACCAGCTCTCTAAGCACATAATGGCAGCTTTGCTGTGTTACAAAAACAGTTAAGCATGGAGAATTAATGGAAACACATCTTTTCTAATGTAATTAGTTCAAATTACTAAATCTGAGCAGAACTGAAATCACTTACTTTACTTTCAAAAGAAAGTTTCAATTCAAAAGAATAAAAAGGAACTCCATGCAAATATTTATACCACAGCTTAATTTAATCTTAAACAATACCAAATAAATCACTGAAAGGAAACAGGGTTTCATGTTGTACTGTCTTCTTAAGACTGATGGCTCGCGTTCAGAAACAATATTACTTAAGAAAAAAAACCCATCAACACTTCCTTTTTTGTCAACAGAAACATTTTCGCTCTCAACATTACGGCGTCGGTTTTTGAGAACGCCGCCTTAAGAGGGCAAATCACGAGACGACCCTCGCTAACAAAAAAAACGCACCTGATGGTAAGAAATGGGGACGGGCTTCCGGAAAACTATCCACTCGACGATCTCGCTGCAGGGGGGGGTCGTCAGGGAGCCCGCGTAGCGGTAGTAACTCCCCAGCGACGTCGGCAGCAGGTCTCTCAGCACAAAGGGATCCAGAAAGGTCTCCTTCTCTGCGGGGAAGATTGACAAGCAAAATTACACTTGTTTTTTTTTCCCCCAAAACGTGTCTTTAAAACAGACTTCACATTGATAGGCAGCCTAACAACGTGTAATGGCAACAACATATTTTATCGTATGTATGTATATATATAAGGATATATGAAGACACCCTATCAGGAAGGCTCTGTACGAGGCGCTACGGTGAATATTAAAAGAGCAGCCAGGACGCTAGTCAGTCCTATACCCCACGTGTAGGTTGCTACTGAGAAAGCGTACAGGTGCGAAACGCCCTCCTTATCCCACCGGTTTGCACTGGCGCGGCAGTAACAGCGCTTTGAGCGGTTTCAGCGCTCAGGAGATGGTTCTTCAGCTTGACGGCAGCGGGCGTTCGCCGAGCTCCCGCGGGATGGAGCTGGGCGCCGCTCGCTGCCGCCGACCGAGGGCACCAGGAATTGCAGCCGTCCCCTCGGTAAAACCCGCTGCCTCTTCTCTCCGGTCCAAGAGGCACCAGCAAGAAGGTCCTTGCTTGGGTCCAACCTTTTTGGGGAGGAACTCGGTCCTCTTGGCCAACCTGAAACGCAAAGCCGAGCACTGGCAGCATTTAGCTTCAAGTAACAGTGACAAGCTGGTAATATTTAACTCTGTGAAGATAAATAAATAAACGAAAGGAGGGAAGAGCTGCAGGCAAGACGATTTCCCTGCCATCCCCAAGCGTTTATCCTCTGCAATTTATGTTGGCTCCCAGGYGGCGGCAGCTCCTTCTCGCCTTGTGCCGAGGTGCTCCCTGCCCGCGGGCGCGCTGACCAGCGAGGCTCTCCCGCACATCTCCATTCCTCGCTTTCTATACTCTTCGTGCCTCACGCAAAATTTAGGGTAGCAGGAAGGCTTCTCCCTCCGTCTCATCCGAGCTGCTAAGCAAGTCAGCTCCCCCGCAGCTGGAGAGAGAAGCAGGGCGGCTGGTGATGGACACGCGCCCCGGCCAAGGCAGGAGGGAGAGRAAAAGGGCGAAGTCTGCAGAATTCACCTTCCCGGCATCCCACAGGTTTCTAGAAGTCTCGACCAAACCAGGAGCTTTGCCTATACCTCTGAGCAGGACTCTGCTAATCACGGGCATTTTCTTCCTGCTGCTGCAAGGTGCAAATGTAGGATGCACTTCAGACATCATCTGTCCTTCTGCGTAATGCCAGCAGTGGGCAATGCGCTCGTAGCTGTAGTTTTTCCAAAACATGAATAATTCTATTGAAGTCGAAGTATATATTGTAACAGAACACTGCCGTCTCTTCATTAACGATTTCTTTCTGCCTAATGCAAGCAGGTATCAACTGCTTTCCACCCTCAATAACGAAGGAAACAAAAAATAAAACATATTTTTTCCTTTCCATAACACACATTTGGTAAAAAAATCCTGTGCTTATACATTAAATGGTAAAATACATGATTCGCCAAAGTTCAAAGAGATTCTAATCAAGAAGTCATAATCACAGCAAAAGGTCGTATTTAATTTGATTTCCTGTTTAAAACCAATTGGCTCATTTTTATACAGGAAAAATTGGTTAGAAAAACTGCAAACTCAGTTACGGGGCTTGATTTTGAAATTCTGCACATATACCTCTTCACAACAAAACGACATAACTTTTCTATTTAAGAAACTTTCCCTTTATATACGGAAATCATGCACACTATATTGTTATGAATCTGAAAGGGTATTTGAACTTGCAAATATACCTGTTCTCATTAACAGCCAATGACTATAAATGGAATTGATGGGAGACATATGCACATTTTTAAAAGAGCTTTCTCCTTATATCCATGCTAATTGGGATATTTAAAACATAATGCTTCAGTTCTAATTAACAATTAAACTATTTTTAACTACTATAACCTTTTACTTAGAACTACGAAAACACTTAAGATGCTGGACAAACCCATTCCATGAAAAACCTGGAGTATGGAGTATCCCTTTATCAAAGGATGACAGGAAAGCAAAGCTCATTTTATACTTTCAAGGATTTTTGTGCCATATGCTGACAATATTATATTTTAATAATTAATTGTTCATCAAAGGAAAAGATGAAGAACAGGGATGCTAAATTCAAAGTTATTCAAATTGCAAAAATGAATAATGCATGACTTTTATATTAAATACACACTGTATTAAGTAGTCTACATTTCATCCAACTCTGTCTTTCATTTTTAAACATTTTGAACTACAATATGAATAATCAACCAAGGGAAGCTTATTTAGACAGAGAAATACCTTATCTGAATGCAAACTGGAAGTATCCGACTATGATTAAATTTTGGTTATCAATTAGGGAGGTTTTTTTCCTAAGCATTTGGAAAGTCATAGCTSGCTTTGAAAGAGAATATTTCTTGAGGAAAAAGTAGCTTTGCTAATACACAGTTTAAGTAGGGCAGGGTGTACCCTATCTAATTTTTCATGGCTACAAGCAACGCTGTAGGTTTTCATTAATGAATTTCAAAGATTAAAATAAAAAATACATGTAATTGGATTAAAATGACTATTAAAATAGATGATAATCAATTAATTATGCTTTAATAAGCTAATACTTCTGCAAACAGTTCATTCATTTGTATCATTTCCATCTAGATGCATGGTGCAGAGTTTCAGAAACTGAAGTGTCAAACAGTTCTTTACGTGAAGCTTAAAGAAAAAGTGACTTAGAAATTCAGAAGTCTACCTCCCATATCCTTCAAGATCATATAGAAACAGTAAATGCAATGAGGTTGTGCTCCTAAGAGCCTGAGCCGCTTCTGAAAAAGGGACTTTAAAGTCATGTAGTTACTTTAAAAAATTTGATCTTAAGTCAAAATAGCTTATTATTCTTGGTAAATCTGTAAGAACCATTTGCAAAACAGGCAACAGCATTCACTGAATATGCTAGACATATATGTGTATATACACATATGTATATATGTATATACACATATGTATGTGTATTTAGATATATAACTCCTATTATATGGGAAAGAACAAGGTTGGCAAAAAGCATCCAACCTTTCCCCCTGCCTTCTACAGCCAGCTCCCATTTCTCGTTCTCATGCTTGGCACTGCACTGGGTTGTGTCCAGGAGACCGGGAACAGACTGAGCAGGGTGAAGAGCAGGGAGAAACAGCGCCTGGCCAACGCTGGGAACTACGCAATCCGCCGTGTCGGGAGAATTAAAACAAATAACAAGACGCTACTTTGCTGACAGGTCCTGCAAAGACAACTGGCAGATAAAAAAAAGCAATAAAATGCACCAGTGAAAACGTGTGTGCACCTGCAGATATCTGTGAACCGCCTCAGTGAATACTCCAAGCCGCCCCGCGAGCCAGCTATTACCTCCTGCACTGCCCACCAGCGCCCTACATCTAAGCGGTCCCTCCTGCTGCTCCTAGTCCGGCTCCCTTCCCCGTACCACAATACGGACGTGTGCCCAAGCAGGAAAACAAGCAATCAGGAAGTCGGAGCCACTGAGACCGGGGCTAACGAAAGGCCCTCCAAGCAGCAAGCGTTCTTTTGAGAAAGCAACAGTAAACCTGTTTCTGCGGCCACCGCATTCAGGCAAAGCAGAAAAGAGGCACCTGAAATGTCCACCGAAATGCCCCAACGCAGCACGGCCCGTTTGATCGACTAAACGAGGTTCTTTCTTTAAAGCACCATGGCCTCTAAAAAAATGTTCGCTCTAATATTTCCAAAGGCAAAATTAATGAGGAGCACTGATTCATTGTTGACAATTAAGACAACGAATGTGACATTTAAACTACTGACTGTTCTACAGCATAAAAGGACAATACGGTATTTTTGACTCTTACATTCACAAAAGAGAGAATTAACATAGCCAGCTGGTAACGTATTTGACCTTCTGATGCAACATTCATGTCCATCGCTTGATCTTTCTTCTATAACAGCAAAGTGAAAGGTTATTGGGGAATTTGGAAGGAAAGCACACGAGCAAACAGCATGTTCTAGTTCCATGTTTTTCTGCAAGCCAGTATGAAAACTTGCATTTCATTCTCTATTTTTAGACTAATACTGTAGAAAAGATATATTTCTATGGCATATGCAAACTCCCTTTTGCAAACTGAGGCGTAGAAACAGAACATAAAAATGTAGGACTAAACAACTTAAGACAGTACTGGATGAACAAGTATCTGCTTCAACAGCTTCCAAAATTCTACTTGCCTCCCAAAGAAATAATCTTTATTTTTTCAGTTCTTTCTTTACCATCAGCTACCTTATAATAATGGTCAGTATATTCTTTGTTTGGGCCAATAATTCTCCTACTATTTTGCAGAGGTGCATGGGACCAAGGGCCATTTTTTGTACAACTAACCTAAAGTCAAAGCAATCGTAGGCATGTTTTAAAGAGCTGACCTATTCACACACAGTTTGTCAAGGCATCACCACAAGATGTGAACTAATATTGAATTGTGCACAATAGCTTTGCCAGCAGAGGACAAACCAGATCTTAAAACAGGTATTTACAGCTGATCTCCACCAACTACTGCATTTTTTGCAACCTGATATCAAGAAGTATTTTATTGCAAGAGTCATCAGTTGAATGTTCAACTTCAAGGACAGATTTGCTAAAAATAAATTATGGTAACATGCTGGATAAAGATAGCACTGTATTTTATCCCAACCACTGTGGGGTAAGAAGGTTCTTGAGATATGTAGGTAAACAGCATCACAACTATCTGTGATCAAAACCCTTCTCAAATCTACCAGAAACTTGGATCAGAGATCACAAGAAAACAGCTATATGCCAAGTCCATTTATATCTCATGAAATGCTTTGGGACTTTCATCATGCATTTCTGCAAGAAAACAGGAACTTGGCTGGATTGAAAACAGTATCTTAGAATGAGCTTAGTTCCAAAATTAATGTATCTGCAATGCCTGATAGGTGGAAACGCTACCCAGCTACACTTTGAATAACTGAAATCTGCAATACCAATATATGAAGAGCTTTGAAAGTCTCCCAGATTTGTTAAACAATGTTACTGCCAATTTCATTTCCACAATGAGCCAAGTCATTCTAAAGCTTCTGCATTCAAACATTTAAAAACAAACACGCAAAAATAATCAAAAGGACACCATGCCGCACACCCACTGAGCCAGACCTTCCCAGATAAAGCAGGCTGCACACCAGAGAGGAAGCAGATTCACTGTAGTGATTTTAAAGATGCAATTACAAATATTATATGTTATTTTAACTAAAAAGATGTTCAAATGAGTACTTGCTGGGTAAATCCAGCATGAAGAGCAGTTTTTGACAGTCCTCTGTACGCAGTGTAATTCAGGTCATTTATTGTGTAATTATTATTCTCACTTTATTTATTTTTTTTAAAGACTAGAGCCTCAGCTGAGCAATGTAAGGAGCTGTAAGGACACAGAAAGCACTGCATGGTGGGGAGGAAGGGAATGAGATAACAACACAGTCCTTACGTGGGGAGCCTGCAGTCTAATTTAATCTGAGACAAGCAGTGAGCAGTACAAAGAACAGGAGGAAAGAGAAAAAAGGCAAGTCTCCCAAGAGAAAAAAATTTGAGTTGAAAATTTGCATGCCAGGTGTCTCTCTCAAGCTTAATTTCTCTCCCTCCCTCGCTTGAAACAGTTTAAGAGGAAAAAGGTTCAGCTTGGGTGGGGGAGGAAGGGGGGCTTAACCCTTTATAAAGAAGTAAAAAAAATACTTCTGAGGCTTTAATGCTTAAATAGTGGTGATGCAGGGCTTGGCACAGCACGCTGCTGCCGTTCTGGGCTGGGATGAGACTGTGCTGGGTTTTGTAAAATCTAGCCTGAGGCGGAGGTACGTGCAGAGAGGAGGCTGGAGGGACAAGGAAACRGGGGGGAGCTGCTGAAGAAATAAAGAAGGGGCACCAGCGGTAGGAAAAAGCAATCGAGACAAGGAGTTCAGAGGGAAGAAGGATCCCAGGAACAAGTAGGGACGACAGGATGGGCAGGGTGAAGCACAGCAGATACGACCGGGGCAGCGCGTGCCATTAACATCCCCTCTGGGCGGGTCAGTGCTCAGCTCCAGGTTCGCAGAGCTCGCCACCCCTCTCTTCTCAGCCCTCAGCCACCAAACCCACCAGCGCAGCACCCCGCTCCTTCCCCCAAGGTGCTTTGCTCACAGTCACGAGCAACCTAAATTCAGTCATTTCTTAACTTTGGAGTTCTCACCTTTGCAATCGTCTTTTTGTTAGTTTAACTTAAGTTTTTCTGTGCAATTTGTTAATTACAGTCACCTTGCTGGTCTGTACTTAGCCGTGACCAGCGCTGCTTTCTGCGGAACAGACAGGTGAAGGACCGGAGATTTCTGACGCATCCATCACTTATACTTTTAAACATCGCAGGCCCCCTGCAGCTATGCACAGAGCTGCCCTATATAAAGGTGTGAACTTATCACCTCTGCTCGCATCTTCATTTCCCACCTCCCGCCTCCTCCCTTTTGCTCCGTAGCGATCGTGTCCTGGCCCCTTTCGCACTGCTACTCTGCCTGTGAACATGAGAACAGAGCAGAAAACAAAAGAATATATCCAGATCATCCCCGAGGAAAAAAAGAAAATGCTCTTCCACATTTCATTCTTGGCTTAACACATCGTGCCGCTCTCCCTTTGATGCTCTTCCTTGATCCAAACCGGGCTTTCGCCTTCTTCAAAGTTTTACTTTAAAAGACAAGGTCCCACGATGGTACATCTCACCCTCGCCCCTTTTCCACCACCTTTCTTCTCTACAACCCCTCGATATGTGGTGCAGGAAGCAAACAGCTTGTCAGGTGGTGTTATGGTTCAAGTCAAAAACAAAAGAAAAAACCTGTCATGCTGCTAATGGTGTTTTCTTGCTATTATGCCTTCTGGTGTGATAGATCCACAGGGTAACTAACACTGTCTGGATCGCTTCCTTTTTAGTGCTGATTTATTTTAACAGGTTATTCACTGCCTTTTTGCCTAGGACAACTGTAGGGATGCGCAACATATTTATTCTCTATCTTTTTTGCTGCTAGAGCAATTCTTTTCCCACTTTATTTCGGCACCGTCTCCTCATCAGCCCCTGACACGCTGGTGGTCACCACCAATTTGCTGATACGCCTCTCCCATCTCTAGGGAGACCCAAGATCATTCTCTGCTCCATGCTGAGCTTAAGTTATGGCCCTTTAATAATACAAAGGCAGAGAAAAAAGGCAAGACATTTTCCAAACTCCCTTTTTAAATAAGCAAAGGTTCCTCTGTTCCCCTCACTCCACCCCACGTTAGCAAGCAACAGATGCAAGTGATTCACTTTGTACCTAAGCTTTTGATCTGGCTGCACTTTGATTTTCTGTACTCGGTTTTGACAAGAAAGGGAATGAGCGCCCCATTTTTGAGACATTAATAGCGGCTTCTCTGCAGTGGTAATTTATTTGTGCTTTACTGATAACTTTCTGCTGATCAGTGGAGATTCCTGGTGACAGATGCAGAGAACAGGACAGTGCAGCAAACCAGGGCTTGCCTTCGCTGCAAAACATTTCACATGGGCCTGGGCTGGTGCGCGCTGCTGTTCCTTTTGATAATTTTTTGCCAGCATGGCAAACCAGGACTGAAGGGAGCACACATGCACCCACATTTGGGAGAGGGAAAGTGCTGCAGAGTCACCAGCACCAGGTGTCCCCTTCAGGGGAGAGAATGTCATTTCAGAGGACTGGCCTCAGGGAAGGGGACTGTCATTTTAATGCCTTTCAGGCAGCTAGTAAGACCAAGGGAAAACCATCTCTAGGAGGCTTACATACAAAACAGTGCTAAAAAGGGCAAGTCAAAGACAGCGGAGGTGGGAAAAAGCAGTGTTTCTCTGCAATAGCTCCCTTTTGCTAGGTGTTCCTCCGAGATCTTGCTGAAGAATACGGTGGACAAAAGCTTCTGTAGCCATTTGAATGCAAATCAGCTGTAAAAGGCATAACCTGGTATTTAGGCTCCCGCAAGGGCACACACTATTTCCGAGGTCCTGGGAGCCTCCTCCATGCCTGTAGGACTGGACTGGCTTCTTCGGGAGCTGAGCTCCTCACTGCACTCGCGGTGGCACCAAAGCGGAGGCAGAAGAGGCCAATTTGCAGCACCACAACAAGGCGCCTTTACAATGCGCTGCAAGGGTGGACGCTGGCATTTGGGACCACTGACGTGCGATGTGAACGTACCGCTCGGCAGGAAGATGTGGGGCAAACCTGAAAGCGTCATCGTTGCTCCACAACGTTGTTAGGATGTTTGGCACACCGCTGCTTTTCCTTTCAGCTAAGAAACTTTAAATGGTTGTTCTTGTAAAATTAAGCTTAATGTGACATTAAGATTCTAGAAAATTAGTCCTGGAGATGAGGAAATAGAGTGAATTCTGAGTAGCGACTAAGCCAGTATTGATTTTTATGCGCATGTTTCTCTATCATTGTTACTAAGCTGGTGACACTGTGAAGGGCACAATTATTTATGTTCCATCAAATTAGTGAGTAATTCAAATCCCTGACGAAATCTCAAGCAAAAATTGCTTTCCCTGCCACAGAAAGTCTTTCTGACATTTAAATTGTTCACTTACCCCTGGAAGGGTATTTAAAAAATAGGAGAACTTCACAGAAAAAATAGAAAACTATACAAGAAAAAGGAAAAACCGCATCACCACTCATCAGCACCATCCCTATATGTAACTGAGAATTAACTAAGCAAGGAAACTCTGTGGGCTGGAGGGAAAGAGACAGAAAAAACAAGGAAATCTTACTTAAATAGGCATGTTGGGATGAGGAGCACAGGAGGAATGGAGCCCAGGGGCTGGTGGTCTCTCCAGCCAGCAGAGGACATACAAACATGGTCTAATTTAAAAGCAACATGACCATTTCAGCATTACGTATTCTTGATTTTTACCTTATAGGTGTGTGCCTCTGTACTGCGATGAGTATCTACAGATAATGTGGGCATGGAAATATCACAAAATGCAGAGAGACTTAAGGTTTCCATTTTGCCCTTCTCCATCTTCTTTTCTTGGGCCCTTGCTTGACCCTGGTGCAACACGCTCCTCTCCCTTCCTTCCCTCCTGACCACACTGTCCAAAAGACACAAGACTTTTCCACTGTATTTCAGCCAAAAGTCCGTGCTCCCTTGGCATCCCCCTCAAACGCAGCCAAACGGATGGCAGGAAGGGCCTTTTCAGACAAATTCGTAAAACTGTGCTCATACACGATGCAAGCAAACTACATCAAGAAAAGAAAGGAGGGCGTCTGGAAAAAAAGCTCACGTCTTTACTATTATTCTACATACTAACATTAAAAAAAGAGATACAACATTAGAGTTTTTCACTGATGTGTTCCATCAATATTTAAGTTAAAGGGAAYAGCTTCTTTGAACAACTGCTTTGTAGGAGGAAATTCCCTTATTTAACTCACCAAAAAAAGCCGCAGAAAAGGCCTTTAATCAGGCCCTTTGAAACAGGAAGGAAAGCAAGATTTTCCTCTTTTTCTTCCTTAATGTTTTTAAAAGGAAACAAGCTATTGAAATATATCAAGCCATTTCCTTTACTTGAAACACTAGTAGCCTTCTGTGCATTGTGAGCAAAACAAAAATAAACGCCTTTTATCCACCCAGATTTCGCTGCGGGTAGGCAGCTCCAAGACGGACTAATCATTATATGGTCAGGGAATCACAACCTCGGGACCGTGTCGCATCCTCCCCAAACAATTATTTTGGGGAACGGAATAATCTTACTAGGCACCGGGGTGATTACACGCTAGCGGCTATTTCAGCTGCTGCAGAGAGGAGCAAGAAAGGGAGCAGAAAAAAAGGATGAGCTGGATAAGACACCGTAGACCTCGCAGGGGGTAGAGTGTCTTGAAATAGAAGGCAGGTAGAAAACAAACCTAAAAAAATATTTGGATCCAGTTAAACGGCCGCTTGACTTCAGTGTCAAATTACTCAACCACCGAAAAATTCTTGCAGCCCGGCTCGTCCTCACTTTATTTTTGCTAGCCTGTTCTGTTACCCAGTGGGAGCCGGATAATAACATCTATTTTTGTGGAAAACAACATAGCTTTTCAGCTCAGTGTGTTGTTTTTATTTCACAGCAGAACACTGCAATTTATAAACAGCAAAACCTATAGAAAATTCTCTAAATGAAGGACTTTATGGCATGCTATCATTTAACCCCTATTTTTCACTTTCATTGGATTTATTGGTGCTCCCAGCTGCAACGTTAAATGGCTTTGAAAGTACAGTAATTAATCCAAAATCCTATTTGTTTTATTCTAACACTGTCAACTAGTTTTAGGTTTGCAGTCAAGAGAAAAAAAAATGTTTGTTAAGTTCTATAGCACTAGCTAATGTCTAAAGACAATCCTCTGAAAAGGTGCAAAGATGTTTTATCATAGCACTATAGATAGGACGGAGATTTATTATAGTACCTAACACCATTCCAGCAGATGCCTTTTGAATTATAATGAGATTATTAAAACTTTACAAATCATTATATTAAAACCTGACAAGAGTACTTTTGGAACCGGAGCATCTTGATGTCATTGCTAATGATGCATTACCCATGATAAGGCTTCAGGAAAATTCCTAACTAAAAACTGGTTATAAAAATATAAAATATATTAATATTTATTTCAGTACCTGCTATAAGTTCAAGGATAATAGGTTTATATGCATCAGAACAGCCGAATGATCATATTTATGTCAGCATTAGAAAGATGTTCATCTGCTGCATAGTTTAATTAATTTTCACAGATAGTTAATTTTCTGTTTCATTATCAGCTCCCTAAATTTGAAAGACAAATAATTTATAAACAAATAGAAACTTCAGAGAGGAGTATTTTTAGAGCAAGCAGAAGACAGATAGCAGGAGCGAAGCATCCGCGCTGCCTTCAAAGTGCTAATATGAATGATATATCGTCCTAGGTTTTGATGGATAACTTACGCATTCTGGAGCACCGGCTGAAAAGAAACAAATTGTTTACTGTTAACCCCAACCCATTTTCAGGTAACAAATGACTCTGACCTTTACCAATCAAATAACGCCTTTAACGCCCTTAAACATCAGCGCATGAGGAATGTACGGGCTCACCGTGTCCTTCCAGGGGTGACCCGATCCCTTAAGGACAATATTCCAGCCCTTCTCCCCTTCCCAGCAAGCAGCAAGTTTACGCGGCTACTTACCATGATGTACGACGCCCTTCAACCCATGGATAATGGGATCCAGCGCGGGATTGTCCCTCGGACTGACCTACATGCAAAGGATACAGGATTGGTTACATCCATTCTGGCATCAGACAGAACAGTCTCAGTTTAATCTTCTAAAGAAGGAAAAAAAAAAAAAAGATGTTATCTAACAAGCTGCCTAGTTCTCACATTTACACTGGCTCTTCACCAAATGCCAAAGATGCGCGGCATAATAAAACAACGCAGGGATGGTTAAAACAAGAGAAAGCGTCCTCGGAATTCATTAAAACATCGGCAATGTTGTTACCCAGCAAAGCCTATAAACAACGAGCTGATTTTTCCCCAGCTACTTCTGCTTTCACCGAGGAGAAGAGCCGCAATAAACAGAGGGTATCATGGACCGTCCTGTCCCTTACCGGCGCTGGTATAAACCCAGAGCTGCCAGGGAAACTGGTAAGGCTGGACCCCCATCATCCACCGTGGAGTTAGGCCTTGCAACCTCTTTGCTATTCATAKTGTTAAATTTATTTAAATTAGTGTCATTTGGACCAGAGAGGGGAGAAGAGCTTTGGGAGAGGACCTAGAGGAAGCCTCTGATTTTTGACTGTGCAATTGCCGGCCCTGGCCGACCAAGGCTGCCTTCCCCGAGCGCGTCTGCCGCCGGCCAGCAGCCACCTGCGTCCCCAGGCAAGAGGGGACCCGGCCGCAGAGGGGAGAGAAGGGCAGCGGGAAGTATTAACCCTCCTCTTCCCCACGTGGAGCTCGCACAACTTGCAAATTCAACTCATCCCCTCTGTCGCTCACCTGCAACACAGCCAAGCAATTTACAGCCCATAATGCCTTTTTTTTTAAAAAAAAAAAACAACTTTTTCTCCTTCCGAGGTATCAAAGGAATAACTCACAATTTCTGTGCAAGTGTTCCGTTATTTAAGATACCTGCCAATTTACTTTTGGGAAATAAATACTGCCACGTTCCTCATTCATGCAATACTGTATTTTTTTTCCAGCAAGAGAAATCTCAGCAGCATTGACCATTTTTGGACGGAGGGCTCCCAGCGGCGAAACGCATCGAACGCAGAAGAGCTGCTGCGTTTTGGTGCCTGCCCGTGACATCGATGCCGCGAGGCAACACGGGGTTTAGTCACTTTAGTGGACCACCAAGACCTAGGAGGRAAGGAGCGGGACAAAGCGGGGATCTCCGGGAGAGGAGCCTGGGCACCACGCGAGGAGCAGGGCCGCTTTGTCGCGGGAAGCGCAGCGGCGCCCGGGAGCACGTCCAGAGGAAAAGGCAGGCGCGAGGCTTCAGCCACGACGCCTCCGGGAGCGAGGGCGGCCCGGGAGATCTCGGAGGCRGCACGGCAGCAGGCGAGATAAGGCTGAGGGATGGGCAGGAACGGCGGGCGCCAGGGGATGCAGTCGGTGATTCGGCTGCCCCCTTCTCACAAAGACTAATAAAGCAGCCCTGGGGACGGGCCCCGTAAAATATCCCCACCAAAAAAAGCAGCGCCGCAGCAGAGACCTTTGCAGCGCTCCATCACCGCCAAAGGTTGCACGTCGGGGGATTATGGGATCCCTGCTGCCTGCCATTAATTAACCAGCAGTTTAGACCGTCCCTGCCACACCGGCGATCTCTCGCTGCTATTTCTGCAAGCTCGATGATTTAAAAGCCCATTTCCAGGGTGAAGCGATGCTACTGTTTTCAGGCAGGCTTCTCCGGCTAACCATTTATTTACTGGGTTTGCCTAGTGGCGTCGCTTAATCTTTAAAGTTGCAGAATTCTTAAAAAGCAAAACAAAACAAACTTGAGTTAAGGGTAATCTCAGCCACGGTTCTTGATAATGTTAGTTGATTTCTATGTTGTTTATCAGTTGCAACATTTTCTTTCAGAAGCCTTTTCAGTGGTTTCCTTTGCCGAGAAATTTTACAGAAAGGGGAAAAAAATGGAGGAGTAATGGTGCATTCCCGTTAAAGTCACAAATACTCACAACCTATCAGGGGAGAAAACTGGAATCCAGGTGCCCAGGTCCCACAGGCACAAGCATGTCTCTTCCCTTGCTTCTTCCCCATTATTAATACAGGAATCTCACTACTTTTTAAGCCAACTGCATTGAAATACTGTTTTTTTTCTGTTTATTTGTCTTTTGACCTTTAAACTACTGTGCTGTGCTCAGGACACATTTTCATACTCTCTTCTAGAGAGAAGAAAAAAAGAGGATGTTTTGTTTTGGTGTTTTAAGTGGAAATAAAAGATCCTTTTCTCATCACAGTACTCCRGGACTTGCAACAATCAGGTAGGGCAAGATTTGCGATGGAATTATGAAAGTGGCAACAGCAGCTTTGAAATATATACAGCTTAGATGTTTCTGGCAATAATATTATTAGGCCTGAAGGCTGTTAAGTTCTTTGAAGCATGAACTTTTATATGCCCAAAGGGGTGCTCTGTACACTTTGGACTCTGTATAAATAATAATCACAGTACACTGAACCCAGTGACCCACTTTGTAGGTTCCGTCTGGCTTCCGGCAAATCAACAGCAAACACTTTAAAAAATGCAGAGCTGTTGGAAGACACGTTCCTGCATCTTTTCCACTTATTTAGGTTTCTCCAAGCCATGGATACCACTAAAAAAAAATCATTAAACAGCTACTAGCAATTTAGTACATGACTGTAAGAAAAACTTGCACTGGACTTAACAGTGCTTTATTTCTTGTTATTTAACCATAAGTTGTAGAGAGTTTTATTTTGTTTGCTTTGTTTTTATTTCTGATGGCAGCTGCAATCAGTTTTAAGAAAGTAAATAGATGGAAAGAATCCTAAAGGTTAAAAACGTTCCTTTTGGGATTGTCTGTCAAGGTAGATCAATTCTTAACCTACCGGCCTTGGCAGTGCCCCTTCAATGCACCAAGGTGCTGTATCTATCATAGATCCAGCTAAGCAAGCATTCTGATAACGYGGTCTGCAAATGTATCGTGTTCTTCAACAGCATGAAATCAAGAGACATGTTCTGTCTTGGGAGGTAGCAAAAGAAATGCGCTGTGCATCTGTAGTCACATATCCTCCAAGGGTAGCRAGAGTGGGATCCCATGTTTCTCTAAAAATCACATGCAAACAAGTAGCACTTGGGGAGATTTCAGTTCAGTCATGATTGGGATACAGTCTTATTTTCCCTCCAGATGTTTTTCTTCTTTCTCCTTATATTCACACACTGTTCTCCCACATCTCAGTATACCCATTTCAGGATCTTGGCAAGACCATGAGAAAAGCGCCCACAAGTTTTCTCATTTTCTGTAATGGTTCCGGCTTCAGAGAAAAACTTTTATCTTTCTTTTTTTCTTTAAGTTCTTAAAAAAAAAAAATCCATGAATTTCCTCTCTATTTTTCTGCACTTGTCTGTGTGCTTTTTCTGTCTGTATTCATAGACAAGAGAAGGTTTCTGAAACCCAAAATGTCAAGTCCTATCTCTATTGCTATATGCCTCTGGTTTAACTGGCCTAGAGCTACTGTGCTGGCGCAGATCAGAGATTCACCCGTACAAGAATCCTCCCTCTGACAACAGCTGATACTTGAAAGAAGCAGGGGGGAAGAGGAAAGAAAAAAAGGACAACATCTCTAGAATAAGAAGTGTCCTTCTGACCTCCTTTATGATTTTATGTCATAAAGCTTGAGGTTATATCCCTCTACAAACTGTTTTTCTCTGTTTTGTTATATAATCTGTATTGTAGTAGTATATTTTTTATCTTACAAATATATCCTAAAGGGCAACGGCGATGAATTGTTCAGATTGACGCCTTGGCTGCAGAGCTAGAGGAAGCCCATACATCGGCAACCGGCTTGCGACATCTAAGCTTCACCCAACAAAAGGGCTGCGAGAGCTGAGCAAGGCTGCTTTTGTCCYGTGAGAGGAGAGCAATGAGCTTCCCCTCCTGTTTCAAGAGGCTAACATGGAAGAAACATCACCAATGAAGACTTCTGTAGCACAGGGAGCCCCCACACAAACACATACTTGCTACGCTGCCAGTTGGGTGGGCTCCGTGCGGTTGTGAGGGCTCTATGCTGCAAGGATTAATGAAAGAGAGGGAAATCATCAACCTGAAATTGCCCTAAAAATCCCCCACCACCAGTGTTGCTCCCTGAAGAAGATGCATTCACTCAAGTCTGACTAACACTGTATAGGTCTGCAGTAAACTGGATAAATAATTCTTGCGAGCATCATTTATAATTGAACGATGCCTGTAATCCTCTTTGGCAGAAATAAATAGGTAACTATCATGCTAAGTGCAAGGGAAAAATAAACACAGGAATATCATTATGCAGCTTCCTATGCTAACAGAGCTCTCACCACAGGATAAGTACGGGATGAAGGTGATATGAGGAAGCAAAATCTCTTTGCTTGTCCTACCCTTTGAGTGCCTTCAGTACTGGGTGTACATGTCAATCTAGGCTTGACTTTAATGCAACAAATAAAAGAAGCATCTCGCGATGTAGGAAAAGGTCATGCCCAAGTGACCGCGCTCTGCAGTCACAAATGGAGACGTTCTTCAAGCGAAATCACGGTGGAAATCATTACCTTGGACAGGTTGCACTTAGTTACAGCTCCCACTTCGAATGCCGAGATCAAGAGCTGATTTATTCCTCAGTTAGCAGCGAGGTTGATCAGTCACGAACTTATCGACAACAGCGTTAACACCTTTCAGCAGTGCAAGCTGCTGTCGCCCTGCTGGGAAGGGCTGTTCCTACAGCCCTGCCCTCGGAGCCGCCAGGGCAGCAGGCAGGCCGGGGACTCAGGCACCTTCTCAGGAAAACGTTATTAATGCATTGATACATACATGTTATTAATGCTTTTAATTCCAAAAGAGGAAAGGGCCAGCGACACGTGGAGCAGGAGTGTGACAGAAGGACAGACACCACCACAGCCGTGCTGATCACGCTAGTGCAAGCATCACCCTGCCGCATGTAAAGATGACAGACTTTACGGGGCAAGGTGTTATTTACCCTATAGGGAGGCCCTGCGTTAYGGCACTACTAAGCTCAGCATGGCCTAATGAGTTAAAACATCAGTTCGCATTCTCTGTCGTTCATTATACATTAAGTAGCAGAAGCTCTCTGCTCGTCTGATTATTCTACAGAACAAACCCAGAGCTTCTGGAAGCCTCTGATTTTACAAAAAGCAGCAGAAATGTGCTATAATTTATTGTCGCCTGCTATAATTTAAACCACATGCTAAGATTGTACAAGCAAATCATGACTGGTCTTTCTGCTGGAAACTGTTCTATAAAGCACAACAAAAAAATCCCAGGCAAAATATTTTGATCCACCTAATGGACAAACTGTATTCAAAATTGATTTTATAATGACTTTTGTAAGAAAAACAATAAACAACAACCAAAAAGCTGGGGAAGCCCCAACTAAACACCGAGGCAGCAAGATGGGCCACACAGATACACCAGATATTACGCCTGAGAGCGCTTCCCAGAGAGTAAGACTTCCCGTTCTCCTGTCCCCCCTTCCCATTGCTGTGGGCAGCCTCTCCAAAAACCAGGTTTTCCTCCCACCAACCAACACGACAATGGCTGGGGGCAGCACCACAAAGCTCTCTAATGATCACCGGTAACAGTCACCTTGCTAGAAGTAGGTGAATAATAATAGCTTGAACAGCTCAGAAATAAGGACTGTGCTTTCCTTTTTAAAAATACGCTTAAATAGGTCTGCTGTATTGAAGAAAAGGGTGTGGGGAAAAAAAAGAATAGAAAAAAACCCTTCCATCCTGAATGATATGAAATACAAATTTCTCTCTCATTTCTACCTAAAAAATTCTGGCATTTAGACTTATTAAACTGTCATAAATTTGCAGCAACTGCTTTCAAGCTCATTAAATGGGCTCACAGACAGTACTGCAAAGCATCTCAAAACCAAGGAGAATGCCATAGTTGGCTATATTGAAAGGCAAAATGACATGCATTTTGTGCAAGTGAGAGGAAAATGAATGGCAACAATTTTGTGATACACTACCTGAGCCCTTCCTCTCAGAATAGTGATATAATTTACTTTGCTCTCCCACTGCAACATTTGGCCCTTGACTTGGAAACTAAATCTTCAATCTATCAAGCCTTACCCATCTGCTAAGTAAAATGGCCAAGACAATCTGCATGCCTTGAATTCGATATAGCCAGCTGCTCCCGGAGAGCTGTGGCATTAACATCCAGAGACCATCCTCTTGTGCTGCAAAGGCCGGTGTCTGCCAAGGATGAATGACTACATACTTAACCGTGGCAGCTGAAGCCAGTGACAATGGCTGACACGGAGAGATGCCAATGTGTCAAACTCTACTTTCAATTACAATGGTGAAAGTCAGGGGTAATATTCCCCCAAGTGCCTGACTTCAGCTCCGTTCAGCTTGTGGTAAGATCTACAGCTCGCCGGTCAAATGCTTGTCTCTGAACACTCTGTACAAACAAATAACAATGAAAAAAACCCCTATTATATATTAACTAGGTTACAGAGATTAAATTGTCCTGTAGGATTTCAGGACAATCAACGTGGTTAAACAATTTATTCTCTTAGCGTTCCAGTACTGTTGGACAGATGCCAGTCCTGTGTCTCTATGGGAAAGGACCTAATTTTCACTGTTTTAGAACAGAAATGAGGAGAACCCCAGTAATGCAAACATGATGCCACACATTAATATATATTTTAACATCATAGCAACAGGATTTCAAAAAATTCAAGAGAATCGCAGTCAAAAGAAACATGCTTTCCCAGCAAAGGGAAAGCATTTGGCATACTGCTGGTTAAACTGTTCAAATTAGTGTCTTTAAGGCCAAATTATATTAGAGCTAGCTAATAGCTCGAGTAGGTCCTACCTCTAACACTTCTGAAAGCTCATGCTTTAACCCTGCGCTGGTCTGCAGCAGTAGCAAAGGACACACGTCTCGGCTTTGCAGCAGGTGCTCTGTGACTGCGCCAAGTCCACTGTCCCACCTCTCTCTCCTCTCCCTTTTGAAGTCTACATGGTTAAATCTGCTTGTGGATAAGTATTTCATATCTGAACCACTTCTGAATATAAAAGGAAGTGAAAGATTAGAGCAGGATCTGGAATGTGGACGAACAGATATGGAACATTTGCCTGTGCTTTGCTTTGAAATACAGTAGGAAATATTTATTTGGAGTCTTTCAGGAGAGCTAAAGGGTATGAATGGCTACTGGTCAGTATTGCAGCACACTGACTTACCTGTGCAGTCAAAAAACCGCCTACGAAGCTCCCAACGCAATGATAAGCTAGATTTGGTGCCCTAAGTTTTTCACCTTCACAAGCACCAAATGATCCAAGAATGATATATTCCTCTTCCTCCACAGATGATATTTTCTTCTATCCTCCCCGTATATGCTATAATTGCACATCTCCCATAAGAGTTGATGCAAAAGGACAAATCTGGCCAAGAGCCTGCAGCTTCACAGAGGTGAGCTGGGAAACAGAAAGCATTTGCTGTGTAATAAATGCACTGCCCCAAGTAAGTATCTTGCAGAATACATTTGTAAGGGAAAACAAGGAATGGCAACAGCCCCCTTAATACTTCAAGTTGCTGCTCATGCGTAAAATCAGAGAGAAAAACAGGTACCCGGGCAAAATGTGACACTGAACCTTATGCTGGCACATGCACTATTTCACAGATACTGCYATGACCTTTGATTTTTAAAAAACGTGCATTAATGCTGAGTTCGCCTTTGCCTATGGCAACTGGTTTCAGGTTCAGTGATTTGAAGGCAAATTCTGTTGAGTTAAATCTGGGTTTTGTCTTTCAGGTGTTAATAATCCTGCCACGAATGAAAAAATACTGAAGTCACAGAGGTGCATATGCTGGCAGAAGGGGATGTTCCTAGATGTCTCATTCACTATGTTGTTTGAAAAGAGGGAAAAAAAAAGTTAATGAGTCTTCCAATGATTATTTTAAATAGAATAATGGGTGTGCATTGATCCTTCTAGCTAATTCCACCTTGAATAATACATCATTCTGACTGAAAGCTTGCTAGTGATGTATTAACTTCATATTTCACCACAGCTTTTGGAGGGTACCTCAGTGAGATATTAACTAGCGGTGCCGAAGAGGAAGCTGCATCATTTTTTTAAAGTCCGAAATGGATTTAAAAGGTATTGAACTGAGTTTAAGGTCAGGTGTCCTGGCTGCCCTTCATGTCTGTGCGAGTGTGATGCAGCTGCCAGCTCTGATGCGACTGCAGCTCCTCTCCTCCTTGGTTCCCACCGGCCCTCGCTTGGGACCTGCTGCCTCTGGGCTGGGAATTAGTAACAGACACCCTGGGAYGAACAACGTCATAGATCAGCAGCTTGCATTTTCATTAGGTGCAGCAGGGATGTTTGAAAACACTGGAAGCACAAATAGTCAATTCTACACCACAGGTCGGCTGAAATGTTAATCTCGTAAAAAAGAGCACAGGGACAGCAAGGGCTTCCTCAGAAAAACTTACGACATAGTGAAACTCAGCACCCGAATTTTGCACGGTGACATGCTAATGTAAGACACTGTCTCCAAAAAAAAAAAAAAAAAAGAAGAAGCCAGAGCCTTAAACGCAAGGATAAAGAGTTAAGCACTGCCTAATAACTCAGCCCAGAGTATTTTTGGTAGGTGCACATTGAGTTTCTTTGTTAGCTGATAGAAATATTGATCACATATCGTATACGTGATCGGTGCACTAGGCTGAGTAATACTTCACAGCATCCCCCCCAGAGCATTACCTCCATTCAGCAGCGCAAGATTTGCAACCACCAGCACAGAAAGAAACAGCCGGCAATGCATTTTCCTTCCTTTTTGTCAGCCACTCATTTGCCTAAACTTTGACTCACTCTATTGATAAGGTAGACTAGTAGGGCATTAATTTCATGAAAGTATTCTTACACTTCAAATGCACGACACAGATAATTTACTGCAAGTGAACAGCACATTAAATTAACAAATTATTGAAAGATCCTAAAAAGCACGCATCTGAGGAAAAACAAAAGATACCTGCAGCCCCAAAGCACAATCTGATTAAGAGCAATAGAATATTTAAGCTACAAAGCTCAGCAGAAGACAAAAATGTAATTGCGACACAGAGGAGAGACAGCTACAGTCACAGACTCTCCAAGCCAGCAAAGCTTGATTGATAGACTGTACCATTCGCAGCTGCGCCAAAAAAAAAGGAAAAAAAAAAGGCAAGAGTAGCTGCAAGTTTATTTAAAGCAATTTTGGTGCACTGAGCCTACTTGTTCTCCTTTGAGAAAATATGATTTCTTCATAGAGCATGTAGTCTACTTATTTAAGCAGCAGTGTGCAAGATCTCTCAATCCTACTAGCAGTTCAGCTGGAAAAATGACACACCAGGGGGTAACATTTTATCAGGATGGAGCCTATTTTACAAAAACTGCCATCAGTTATAAACTGTTCTCACATCTAAGGGGGGGCAGAAAAAAAGGAGTTGGGCCTGTTTTTAGAGTTTCCACAATCTGCCCAATTTAAGGGAGTTTTTAGGTTAAAAAAAAAAAAAACTGTTTTGACCTAAGCAGGGAGGAAAATGGTGTAACGAAAAAAAATGTCAAGAGCACTATAGCCAGATCATCACACGGCACCTAGTCTTTGATATATAGCTTCACATACTTGCAGAGGCTAAACTCAAAATTGTGAAATAAGAACAGAAGTTAGCTTTTGTTATCTTTTGCTCCTCGCATGAATTTGGTAGCAAATGTGTTCAGCAACTGAGAGAGGGAAAAAAAAAAGTGAAGTATGTTTGTTTTTTTTTTTTTTTTGAAAATAAGATAATGGAGTCTGGCGGCTAAAAATGAAAATGAAATGTGCTGGACAAAACGTGAAGGGTGGAAGGGAACAGCTCAGATGGGCACCTGGGACCCCAGCATTTTGCAGGAATTTGTAACGTAATTGCTCTGGCTATGCTTGCCCAGGATACAGCAGAGATTTCCAGCCTTTTTTCTTCTCTTCCAGCCAACACAAAAGGTTTTGTCAAGAGAGGCCACAACAACCACCCCTTAAAAATGGAGAAAAGGAGCCATCTCAGCTCCCCAACGTCGTTTGTTCATTCTCCACCAAAAGTTCTCATTTCTCCTCTCCTAGCATTGCCCTCGGTCCCTTTCCCCACGACGGCAGCGGCTCTCTCCAGCCAGCCAAGGCAAGATGATTCAAGCCGGCATCTATGAGTCACAAACCCAGAGGAAGCAGAAATGTCAATTAAGTGACAGAGTCACTTCCCCGATGACAACCACACCTCAGTTCACAATTAAATTAGAAAGCCAGTGCAAACACATTGTTGTAGGGCAGATTTTTTATTTCCTTCTTTGATGCATCCAACTCCAACGTAGTTTGCTTGATGTTCCTTTTACCTCCGTTTTAGGTCTGGTGGGAACGGATTTGGTTATACTGAAACTTCTGCAGGAGCCACAACAAACCTCCTGTGTCTGAGGTAGCGGTGGGCTGGGGGGGCTCCTGGCCTCTAGGCGTCTTTGCAGTACAAGAACCTGATTTTAGATCAGCGGTGTTCAGTAATAGCTTTCTGGCACAAGACTCCAAGCAAGTCTGCCACCCATGATGTATTTTAGTATTTACAGTTCTCTTCCAAGCATGTTCTTCCCTTTTGACTTATCTTTTGTAGATGTTCAGTGCTGTTTCAGTTCTTGCAGATGTAGGCAGAAAGCCCCCACTAATCCTTGCAGCTTCCTCACTTCTGCCTCCACTTTCACTCCTCATGTCGCCTCCCCCTCCATCACCACCTGCCACCTCCACCTCGCTCCTTCTTCCCACCGCCGAGCTGCTTCTGTCTCCCCCAACGACAACACCCTGCTCCCACACGTCCCCATAACCTCTCACGTGTACATGGCTCTGCTACCTCCTCTCCTCCTGCTTCCTGCTCCACCGAGGAGGTCCCTGTGCTCTTCCACTCCCACCAGGACCCCCTTTATGGGGACAGGGCAGAAGGCTGGGGTCTCCCTGGCAAGCGGGCATGATGCGGAGGGGCGCCAGGGGTAGCATAGCCCCAGCCTGTCTCCTCCGCATCCTCACGGGATGGTGCTGAAAGCCATGAAGGTAAAACCTACAATTATGCTCTGCGATGAAAGCCCAGGCAGAGGTCTCTGCTGAATCCTCCACCTTCCCAGGCTTCCCAGTTTCTTCATTTTAAAGCAGTGCCTGGGTGTAGCACAGTCGCGTCTTTACATTTGTGGAAGGCTGCCATGTACACTCCTCACCAAACTCTTAATGGGAAACACCGTGAAGATGGTTTGATGCTGCAAACGGACGGCAGACCTGTTACCAGGCTCCCAACTTGAGCTCCACTGTGCTAAAACAAAACCCCAGGGATGCAAACTCTCACTTCCATTGTGGACAATACCCAGGGCCTATGAACAAGACAGGTTTTGAAGAAAGAGGTAATTTTATGAGACCAAACATATTCACTTCTATCGACAAAAGCTGTCTTGCTTATGCCATCGTGGCCACACAACTTCCCCAAGGGGCCACACAGACTTTTCCTTGCCTCCAATTCATATTACGACCTTGCTCAGGCTAATGTGCATCTTTAGGACTCGGCCCTGGAGTCCTCATCTAAATCTCTTTTAAGCCACTGAACTACGAATGGCAGGATGTGGCCTGCAACTTTCTCCTTGGCTGCTTCTACACTACTAAAGTTCTTGCTGCAAAAAACGCCCCCATCTCACCTGGCGTAACACTACACACAACAGCGAGGAGCAGATGTCAAGCTGTTTGTTTTCCTCGTCGTTAGAATGACCCAACGGCTCACTCAGTTCCTTACAAAGCCATTTCAACAGGTATCATGGTTTGTGTTTGGAGAAAATCAGGAAATAATTGTGCTGGAAAAAAAAAGCACTTAGAATACAAGTGCATTAAAAGCCTGGGAAACATTCAGTTTGTGGCAGCAGTCTCCACCTCTTGAAATACAAAGAAATACAAAAACTAACATGACACGTATGCTTGTTTCAAGATGTTCTACATTTCAGCAGCAGCAAAGCGGGTGCTATTCAATCACCGCAAGTCGATGATGGTCTTAAAGCCGCAGAGCTCCTCAGGATGCTCTACCCTCCACGCCTCTGCTCCCTGGGCTTCTTACAGCTTTCCGGGGCTCCTGCTGAGCGTGACCCAGCTACAGCAGGGGGTGTCATGCCCTGTCTCTGGTCAGGGAGCCCTCCTCCCACGCAGGATGCAGCTTCAAAATTGTCAGAATCTCAGAATCTCAGGAAAAGGTATGAGAGAAGAAATAAAGTACAGCCAAACAGAATTTAAAGCAAAACTTGAACTACGGCTGAAACAAAAGGTGCTCTTTGTACAGAGTGATGGAGAAGTTTCCTGCAGGTGGGAGCAGGAGAGCTCTTGGGAAGGAAGTCTTGCATCTCTTCTTCTCTCTTTTCACACACTCTCTGAATCTGCTTGCCAGAGAACCTGCCTATTATTTTTAGGTGCTTACTTCCTTCTTTGAAACCCTTTCTGTTCACACCCTGGTGCTTTAACTCCTGGGTGTCCACAGATTTTACCAGCGTGCCTGAGCTGTGGGTATGGTTTCTATAACCAATGCGGTGTCCAATCAAGCTGGACCAGCTGGGCTCATTAATGTGCTGTGGCCAGGACTCCTCTTTCGTTATTCACTTCTGGACAAATTCCTCCATCTCTCTTCTCAAAACCTGGCAGGATGCATGGTCCACCACCATGGATGATGGCACCACAATCACTACCACCCTTTGACTCTGCAACCTGTGCAAGCCAAACACTTGAGCTGGTACGGAGTAAGCTAAAAAGCCAGTGCTCTGCAAGAGCAATCCTCAGAAGATTGGCACAGAAGGACGCAGTCACCATGAGGTTACATGAGTAATTCTCTCCAAAGTCTCTGAGGCCCGACACAGTTTGATTTGCAGCTCAGCCATAACGCATATATACGTGGAGCGCTGCACTGACCGCTGCTGCGAGGACGAGAGGGTTTCCAAAGCTAACAGCAGAAACCACTGCAGCTTGAACGTTGTGTAGCTTAATGCTGTACTGCTACACGCTCTCCGTGGACTGGCCTATAACCCCAGCAGATTGCTAGGACGCAGCTGCATTTGAGGCTTTGTGTACGCTGGGATCGATACAGGGCAGCAAACATTTTAATACATGGATGGTACGATAAGGCAGGCATAGCAAAATCTTCCAGTGTTCGAGATAAACCCCTAGTTACATGCTTCAGCTGCAATCCAAGTAGTAACGCAGGAAGAAAGGGAATATTTCTTAAAAGGGAAGCATAGGATGGGCTCTTATGGCATAAATGCAGCATTAAAAAAAAATTGCTACTGACACAGGAACAGCTGACAGAGATAATCTCCACAGCTCAGCATGAATTTATACGGCCTTTCAGCAACTCTATTAGACAGGTGTGGTAGCAGCCAGCTGTAATGCACACACAGACGAAGTTTCTCTAAAACCTGAGTGCCCATATGGCCCCGCGGCACACCGACGCGGTGCCACCTGGCTGGGCATCACCACCCTCTCCCACCACCATCTGTCCGCAGAGAGGGATCAATACCTTCTTGAGGAGCAGCCTAGACAACAAGCGAGTTTGGACTCAAAGATGATGGATGTCTTCATCCACAACACAGGGACCACCAAACAGATCTACCTCGAAAGGTTTAAAAGCTGGCTTTCATTTTGGTCTTCAATTCTCTGCCCAACTTATGAGAAAAGACAAGTCCAGACATAAGGCAGGGTGGGCCTTGCGTTATTAGGGAAGGAAAGCCTATTAGCTGAAATATGATAAATCTCTGTAGATATGCAGAGTAGCAGAAGGCAACTGTTTGCTTCGCCATATCACTGGTAATGAGTTGGCAAGGGCAGAGCCCTCCAAACTGGGAACCCAAAGTTTGATTTGACTGGTACGCGCTTGGGAGAATACGTAACACGAGGGGTTCGCCCAAGATGGGGAACTGTGTGTCTGCTCACGTCTGGCACAAAATAAAACAGGATATAAAAGCATGCGTCTTAGCAACTTAGAATACAAAATGCAGAAAAGATCTTTGAAAGGTGATTGATGTAGTCTAATCATGTTTCGCACAAGAGTATTTCAAATTACGTTAGATGTTTTTATAGGATCTAGGTATGATAAAGAAGGTTTGCCAGGTGGCTAGGTAGGCAGGGGGGAGGATGGAGTGAGAAAATAATTTTATGTTGGCTGCTTCTAATACACAGGAATGTAGATAATGCCACAGAGATCACACAAAATACACAAAGAAATACTAGCTTAGCTGTTAGGGTTACAAAGCTTTGCTTTCTAATCAACATTTACCCACACAGCCTAGAGCTGCTTTTAAGTATCGATCTGTTGGCATGATCCTGAGGGAAAATGTATATCAAAAAGGGTGATTTAATTCAATCATCTTGATTCCTGCATAACCTGATCCTATTTCTTCTAAAACCCAGAAAGTAGTAACTTAAGTGAAGCTTACAGATCAGCTAATGTATTTACAGCCTTAAAATAACACACGATACACTATAAAATACAGAGATCCAAAGTTAATCTGTTTTAGCAATATTCTTGCAGCAAGTAAAGATGAATTTTAATCTGAAAAATCCATTTTTTATCAGGAGCAAGACTGAGCTCTGTAATAACCCAGCCACTTTCTAATAYGGCACATCATTTTACTTTGCTCATAAAGAACAGTTTGCCAAATCTACAGTTAGGCTTCATTTGATACAGTACGCACGTTGCAAAACCAATGCCTTCTTTCAGAAAGTCTCTTTACTCTTGATAATGACTGCATTACAATGCATTTTTGATATGCAGAAACGGTCCGGTTACAATCAGCAGCTAAATACTTTTTTGATGATATCAACCAGGCAGCTTCTCTTTGGCTTCACAGCCCTCCCAGAGCTGTGAAACAGTTGCAAACACCGTGGGCTCACAGCAAAAATCCTGCTCCATCTCGCAAGCCTCTGAAAACTCACTGTTCAGAGGTGCTGTGAACAGATTAAAGCAATCTTTATTTAACACAGATTTTAATTTTCGGCATAGAGTAGGATCTTGATTGGCAGCCTTGACTCTCACCTATCTCCAGTACAGCTTACTGCATATAAAAGCACATCCCAGCATCTGTGCTTTTTTTTGGTTTTGATTTTTTTTTTTTAAAGAAAACTCTGATATAAGCACACCTGCACTTAAAAAGAAAGGGGGGGAGATTTAATATTTCTCAAATTGGGACCATTTAGTTCACTTCAGACTCACGACTTGAGCCAGATTAGTGTGCTTTTCAGTGAACCTCAGATGCAGAAGATGCATCTAAAAGCTACTAAAATTATATTGTAAAAGGATTCCCAGGTTCACATCCTCATCTCCGCCCTACGAACGTGAAGGTTTCTGATTYAGTTTCACAGGAGGGCAACCATCAGGTACAGGGAACGCTCTGGGCAAGCTGCCATCTCGGCTGTAGAATTATTTTGGGGGGTGATGTGCCATCAGCGCTATTGGTAAAGCCATCAGCCATACACACTAACGTCTACCTCTGTGAAAAGACATCAAGAAAAGGACCAGACCAGACTCTGACTTACTTTTGTTGCCTTTCTTTGRCCCCTATAAAGAGAACTACCGGTTCAGGTATCATTTCTCCTACAGCTGTCCTGCAGCACAGAAGCTACAGATGACAAAAACCAGTAACAATTTGACCCTCCGGCAGTAACCTGCAGCACCRGATTTAGAATAAATTAGGACAGATTATAATTAAATTACTGAGGCCTATTTTCCTGAATGTTCACCTTGCATTATGTGTAATATATAGGAATTATGCAAGAAACCATGTATATCACTGGTAATAACTGGGGTGGTGCTTAYGTGGACACTTTGGCCACCAGTCCATGCCGGCACCAAAAGGGCTGGGCAGCACCCGCTGCTCCCTCACCTCCCTTGCACATTTTCATGTGTTTGCACAATCTGGCAAAAATGCACTGTTTTTTCAGCGGGATCTGTTCTGCAACTTGGCTAGGGACGGAGAGGGGTGAGCCCACTGCTTTCCTTGGCAGCACAGGCTACGGCAGAATGACGATGACGCCGTAACCACCTCCCCGATTGTACAAAAATGACATGTCGCAATTATTTGCACTCTGTGAACCCTAGGCGATTCTCACATCTTGCAGCAACCTATTAGCAAAAAGAGACTTTGTGAATGGAGTATCTCGGTAAGCACTTCAAACAAATACATAAATTATGCATAATTGGTATACTCTTTCTACCTTAGGGATCAAACTAAGACTAAAGAATTATGTTTTATTTGTATTAAAAATGTATTAGCTGCTGTCCGAGAAGGGTTTCTGCAACATTTGGTATTCTACTCAGGCGAGTCTATCCAAATCTTGCATTGTTTATTATTGCCAATACTAGGAGAAACTTGACACTGTTCTATCTGAGAACTAAATAATAATTCTTCAGACAGAACAGCTTAAATGTAATAAGAATAACTTTTCTATCTAAGCCAGAAGATCTAAAGGCAAAGGAAGTCCCAATTTTACCCATCTATTTTATATATTCAGACTTTACAACCAATCTCTCTTTTATGGTACAAAGTGAAATGAGGCAATCATTTACAAATAGATTCTGAGCTCACCTTTACTTAAAATTGCCATAACACTAATTGGTAACCAGAAGCAAATGAAGGCTACAGTTTCATGGAAGGTACAAAAGAGGCAAATAAATGCAATTTTGCAAGGGCTGTACCCCCGCAGGACAGTGCCACACGCGGACTGGAAGCTGCAGTTTCCTAGTGGAAAAAGTTGGATTTCATCACCTCTGTCCCATGAATGTAAACCACATAAACTTGCTTAGCCCTCTGAGAGGCAAAGGGGGTATGAGTCTTGGATGGCTACGCAGGACGATCTTTGAAGAAAAATAAATCAAATTAAATTTTAAAAAGGGCTAGACAGACAAAGAGAAAAAAATGATCTTCCCAGACCYCAGGCAAAATGTTGTACCAGGGAGAGAAAACAGGGAGCTCTTTAGAGGGCAACGTGGCCGTGTTTGGGAGGGAGGAGAACAGAAAGGAGATGAATGCACAGCTTTACCCTTCCTTTGATTCTGTGACTATGACCAATTCTAGAAAAACTCTGGAAAGACTCAGATAGCAAAAATAGCTGTATTATTTTATTATTATATATTTATATTCCTATTACTARATTATATATCTGTACATATTATATATTATGTCACATTATGCATTTATTATATTTATATTATTTTATTTTTATTTTATTATGTTCTCTCTCTTAATTAAAACCAAAAAGGTCAAGTGGAAATGCACCACGTTGGGAACGTGCAAGAAGAAGGATGGGCACGAAGCGGTCGTTGCAACGACAAAGATGAGAAAAAGGCCCTCGCAGCAAAGCAAACCAGCCAAGCTCAACGACTGCTCGGYGCTAAAAGGGCTTGGGGTCCCCCCAAAGCAGGTACCGGGCGAGTGATGGACAGTGCCCAGCCCGAGCCCGCTCCCGCAGCCGCCAGCCCCGGGCCGGCTTGCGCTGTTTGACCCAACGGCAGTGACGCACCGACGGAGCCACCCAGCGAGCAAAACTCAACAAGCGCTGCTGTAGTTAGGGAACTAATTTGTTTTTTCGCCTAATGGTTATAATCAGCAGACTTCCCGAGTATCAATCTTCCTGAACTACGGAGGGGGTGAGATTATAGACTGACGACTGTAATTTTTACATATTAGACATCTAAGTGTCATTTTCGGGAGATGGTAATGAAAACTCCACAAGATACTTTTCTATCAATTTAAAGATTCTTACTGCATGGCTACAGAAGTGATTTTTTTTTTTTAAGGCAGCGTATTTTTAAATCACAGAGAAGCAAATTACTGTGTTTAAGACATTAAGCACTATAAATATTCCTAAACTCACTCCACTTTTGAGCACTGAGGGTGAGCAGAAGCAAAGGGAGCCAAAAGAATACACAAACACATGCTGATCAAGCTTTTAGGGGAAATTACTCAAACCGAAACACTAAAATATAAGGGACAGTTACAAGAACTAAGGCTAACAAACTGGTATGTAATTYAATGAGGCAAGTTAATAGTGGCAACCCACTCGGGATTAATCATAACACATAATTAATAAGCATTAGGAAAGCAAAAAAACCCTGCAAGTCAAAAAAAAAAAATCTTACGATGCTATAAACTAAAAGTCAGTGATCCTGACATTCAGATGAACATTAAACTAGAAGAGCGCAGAGATCTTTTCCCCATGCAATGCATACGACCAGCTCTCATTAATGGTAACAACACATAACTCAAGACATTTAAGAGATACCCCATAAAAGATACAGAGGGCGTTTTTCAAATTTAAAACACTGCAAAACTCTGGAGTCCTTTCAATAGCAAAAAAGTTTACAGTTCCTTCCTATCATCAGTAATTCTGATGTTTCCATCAAAGAAAATCATAGCAATGGAATGTGATTTATCACAAAAAGCAAAAGTTGCTTGATAACCCATCACCATTGTTAGCTATGTTCCTCGCTACTGCATCAAAATCAGAGAAGTGACAGTGCAAATTGTGAGTTATGATCCCAGACTTAGCAATTAAGAAAGCATTTACAGTGCATTTGAAGAAAAAAAAAAGCATCTCATTTTTATCTTTGATTTTTTTCAGACAGTCTGGAAGTTGCATTGCTCTAGACATACCTGAGATTAAAAACAAAACAGAAAAATGAAAAACTCTCGTGCATGCTGGTACTTTGCTACGCACTACAAAAAGAACTGCATGACACTGCTTTCTAAACAGACAGTATCCTTTAAAAACCAGCCTTACAAAAAGGCTTGAATCGGAAGTATTACATTTTGGAGGTCATCTGACACAGAATCTGGCTTCATGCTCTTCTGCCTTACTGGAAAGTACCACGAAAGAGTGTTTAAAGCTGGAGAGAAGGGGGGAAAGGAAGATGATTACTCAGGCGCCGAAGAAGCTAAGTGCACATAAGGTAGATTATCTTTCCGCACTGCACAGTCAGCCCGTGGATAGCGAAGTTTCAACACAGCAGGCTGCAGCCATCATGATCTAGAGGCTGCAAACGCCTCTTGGCAGCGCGCGGGCGAGCGCCAGCAGCGCCGCGGGTCCGCTTCCAAGAACGATGTGCCGCAGCCGCCCCGCCAGCCAGCCGCCTCCAACTCGCCCTTCCGCACGCGCGCGTCTCCTCCCTTCGTCCGAACGCCCTTGCTCGGGGTGCTCAGGCATCGTCGCGGCCCTGGGCGCAGCCCCGTGGGCTCCTTCGCCCGGCTAAGCGCCATCAACCTGAACCCTAGAGAAACGCTGCTCGCGTTCGGGGCGCGGGAACCGGCTCCCGGGGGACTGCCYGGACTCGGCACACCGGAGGGGCTCGTCCGTGCTGATGGACAGAAAATTTGGGATGTGGCACGTGGCCCTACGCTGGAAGGAAAGCGGGCAGCCGCGCAGGGCACCTACTCTTCTGTACTCTTTTCCATGCAACGGTCTTGAAGAAGATGCCCCACGGCATCCTTACRCGGCAGCCAACAAGCTTTCGAGGCTCTTCTATGAAATTCCAGACTTGGACAGGAATTGCTGTTTGCTCAGCGCTCCTGGGAGYTGGGCTACCCGTTTAGGCACGACAATAAAGGCCAAGGGACCTGATTATAGAAACCTTCCTCGATTTTTTTTTCCTTACAAACTCTGCCCTAAACAGCCATTTTACTACTAAACGACATCTGTAATATAAGCGACCCGTACAAAGGTATGAATCAGAATAAGGTTAAAGCCTCGTTGTTAAGCACTTGAAAGTCGATAAATACTAAAATTGAAACTCCATGTGTTGGGTTTTTGGTTTTTTTTAAACTCGCAGAGCTATTCCCCATCTGTTCTCCCCCTTCTTTCTTCCTTTACATAAAATATTCAAAACCATTCAAATTTCCCAAAGAAATTTTCAACAGAAGTTGAAATGAAATGAAAATCTGAACATGAAAAATTTGGGGTTCAAGTTAAAAAAAATTCTTTTTGTTTTCCTTAATTGAAAGGTAGAACATACTGTTGTAGTAAGGGACACTTTGCATGTATTTTTATCTCCTGCTCTTACCCAACTTCCTTCAATGCGAGTCTTTTTGATCAGCATGAACACCTATCTTTAGGCGCCTAGACTTGCCCGGTTTGGCCGCAGAGACCACCTCTGGAAGCAGTTCAGTGCCATCTGCCTACTGAAATCAACCCAAATTTAATATACTTCAAGAAGTTCTCATAATTTTATATTTAAATTCTCCATGGAGCAAAATCAGTCTCTCTTTTTTTTCCTCTGTCTTTTAATAATTTTACCTCCATTTATTTACTGGAAGTTAGGTGAATCTTTTTCTGCTGCAGAGACACTTCATATTACTATAAATCACTATGTGTATCGTATAAGCTGTTTCTCAGAAAAAATGTACTGGCAGGGGTGTATTAACCAAGCCTACCTTCTCTAACTCGCAGGTCCCTTATATGCTAGGGTAGCTACTTCATATTTTTGTATTTGTCAACTATATTTGAAGGCCCTATATTTAAAGGCTTTTATTAGTAATTGCTAACAGTTTTAAATGACTGCAATGATTTAAAAAATACTAGGAAACTACTTCAGTGAGTAAGAACATATTTCAAATTGCTTTGCTTGTATTCTATTGCATGGAGAATTAACTAATACACGCACATGCACTTTGACAAATATATTTTTCAAAGACACTGAATAAGTAGTTTAAGCATGCACACATTTCTGTTATAAAGATAAAAATAAATACCTGTGCTAATTACTAAATAATACTGCCAATCAATAATAGTTTTATTATTCATAAGCTACTATTAATAAAACACCATGGATTCTAACGTAACCATTAAAAAAATTAATACTGTAATTTAATTTTAAGGTCTTTACATGTATCTGAAGTCTATTAAAATAAATGAAAAGCCTCTCAATGACTCTGGATGATGCCCTGCATGTTAATGATGCTACATGGTATTTGAGCTACTGTAAATCACCTTTAAGATATTGCCTAAACACTGAAGCACTGACTATGCTTTACGTAGGTGGCCACAAGAATGTTTTAAGAAAAATGCACACCTCCCTCTTTGCTCTCCTTTTCAAAAATCAAACTAGTTTTGGTCAGACTTTCAAAAAACATTATTGCAAGGGAGTGGTGGAACTAAGGAATTGCCAGAAACTGAGGGGGGACATGGGAACCTTATTTCCTACCACATCTCTCTCAAGAGCTACTATATTTAAAAGTTATTCGCTGAATTTATTTGGTTTTGACTGAAAACACATGAAGCAGTTAATGACAGGGAAGACGAAGAAGAAGACGACGACGACGACGAAGACGACGAAGAAGAAAAAAAAGGCTTCTAGGAAAGTTAAAAGTTGAATTCTATTATTTGAGAATCACACATAAAAACACATATTTGGCATTCAAAGATTTTGACTGAGTTCCCCTGATTTATTCTGTGCTTAGCTCATTTAAGTGCATGCAAAAAGAGAGTTATTGATTGGCTTCATGAAGCACACCAAGATCTACTACCAAAAATTCTTATAAAAGCAAGGCACAATTACCATTTGTTTCACTGAACAGCAAATCTCTGCATACATGACTTAGTAGTAAATATAAATACATTYAGACAGAAATAYCACACACACAAAAATGTTTCACAGTATTTTTTCAACAGTCTTAAAAAACAGTAATATYGGAAGAGAGAGATAAGAATGGCACCCCAGTAAAAGACCTGGAAAAAAAACTGGATTTCAGTAAAACACCTGGAAAAACTGGATTTTTATCCTGTGTACTTCTGAAAATCCCATTAGTAGCCCATTTGCTTCCAAGTGCCCAGTTACCTTTAGAAATCTAGCCCTGCACTGCTAACACTGATGAGTGATCGAGGTATCAATTCATCATTCTGAAGATAATTTTAATGATGAAAGCATTGCTAAAAGTTATTTTAAAATTCATTTTTACTTTAACTTCTTTGGAGATTATTTGTTTGAGTATCTGAGATACAGTAACTAATCACTGATGGTTTTCTTTACAAATAATAAAATAGATTTATATGCCCTCCCTATAGGAACATGGATTCCATTGCCTCCTCCTGAATTTCTGAGCTATCGAGTATTTGATGAGAGCTTAGGGAATCAGTATTGTATCTTTTCACAGCAGTAATCAAGGAATGAAGCATTCTCTGCTGTAATGAATCTACTGCAGGCTTGAAAGATGAATATTTCAAATACAAAAGCAATATGTTTGTTTTGAACACATTTAACTTTGACTTTAATAAAGCAAGTAGCGAAGTGTGCAATGAATTATATTGTTAGATGGTTAAAATAGAGCTGTGCAATATGTCTGAATGCATTTAATCCAAGTAACTATTCATTTTAAATGTGACTTGTAAATACGTGTTACATGAATATATATGAATGGATGATTCAGGAACCCGCAAGAGATCAGGGCCTTCCACTCCTGGCTTGCTTCAAAACCAGCTCAACCTGACAATTAACCACGGCCTGGAGCCAGAATATCATTAAGTACGAGCTGAACCTTATGCAGGCTGAAATTAAGCACATGTACAGAGCTATTCAAATGAGGGCTGTTTAAATCAAGACTTAAGGCCCCTGTGGCATTAGGACCTAAAAGTTGTTTTGGCACATCGGTGGGTCTCAACCTGCAGCCACGGACACCTTCTAAGAGGTCCACCAGACCATAAAGCCCTGCGGACAGGTCCCGTCACYGGGAGGGTTGGTACTTCTGCAGATCCAGAAGCCTTTACTACAGACTACGGGGATATTTCTGGCTAGAAGTAATGGATATATGAAGTTAAACATCTTCTACTAGCACTAGGTTCACTTTGAAATACAGCAGGTAGCCCCTGTACTGACATAAATGGTGATATTGGCTTCTCCTTCTGAAAAACTTTCCAGTAGGGAAAAAGAAATCATTGGAATTATTTTATTTTTCTCCAGAAGAGTTGGATTTTTGCTGAAAAACAGCAAGTTTTCTTTAACAACAAAAAACCCACAAGAGTTTCTTGGCCCACATTGTTTTTTTAATGCTTTCATTCCCTCTCCCTCTTGAAATATGCTGCATATTTCCTACACAGATCCCCGCTGCGAGAAAACACCATTTTTTCCACCGATTCCCTCAACAACGCAGYGCATTTACCAGGTTTAACGACCACAGGCTCCGAGCGCAGAGGGCTGCAGCTCCCTCCCGCCCGTTGCTGCTTGGTCAGAGGTCTCCTGAGGTCTCCTGCACGCCGCGGCACCTCCTTTTGCCCCGAGTACACAGCTACCAAACAAAAACCTGCCAGTCTTCTCAGCCGAGCCAAACCAGCTGTTGCTTTGCTGCCTGCTGCATTGCCGTCTACCCACAATATTCTCCAGCACGCTGCTGACGGTGATGCTACGGTTAGAAAACAGATGGGGTAACGTGGGAATTTTCTACCTCAACCTGCTTCTGTTAAACTCACAACTTGCACTCAAACACAAAACTCAGCTTTCAGAGCCCAGTTTGCGATTTCAGGCCAGCCCATGCTATTTGCAAATCAAGCATACGGGCTACAGAGTGCCCACAGCGCTATTTTACGGGACACCAGCCTCCCCGGGTCTCCCCACAGGGACAAAGAGAGGAGCAGGTACCACAGCTGCCGTATACGGGAACCATTCATTCAATTTTAACTAGAAATTTTCTCTGTCTGTCAGGTCAACTAACCTGCAAGATGCATGCATATGTCGATGTCTGCATGCATATGGTGACAAAAGTTTATCACATATGTTGACAAAATTCATCAAGAGAGTTTACAAGGCAAGCAATGAGGAAGGCACAGATTTCACTGGCACAAGTGACAACAAAGTTCCAAGTGCTTCAGCTCTCCAAGTTCAGCACCAATCTACTTTACCTGGAAATTGCCCTTGAAATAGTGAATTCAATAAGGAAAATTCTTATATAGTCAAAGTTTAAATTATTTAAAATGGAGGAAAGGGGGTTCTTAATTATTTAATGTTTCACCAATAATTATATAGTTCAGTATAATGTTCACTCACTGCAGAAACTGATTTTCAAAGGAACATTTGTGAACATCAGTCAAACAAAAACCACCTGCCAGACTATAAATTCAGTCAGGGTGGTACCAACGCATTCATTCCAACACAGCATTAGCGCATTAGGAAAAATACAAGTCTTGACTTAACGGCGAACCCTATCCATTAATTTCTGCGTTAAAATATTTATGTAGAAAAACATGCACAATTCAGTTTCCTGATATATATTTAAAACACAGTATGTTCTATATTCCTACTATTTTTTAAAGCTGCTTTCCAGAGAAGTGAGTGAGAGATGAGACTATAGCTCTGGAAGACTGCAAACCGTCAAATTAATACTTGAATAGTCAAAGCTACCAAACAAAATGTGAACAGGGACATGCTGCGGTTTTGTTGAAAAGTTACTCAGAATGAGTCTTAAAAGACAGTTTATAAATTAGTTGCACAACATACTAGCAAGGGTAAGCTTACCCGCATGGTGCCCTAGGGAGCAAAGCTAAAAGGGCACGAGCATTTCTGAACAAAATTTTCCCGAAAGGTTTTTTCCAAGCTGTGGTTCAGCAGCTCCATCATGCAATACGCAGCACAGGGAACTAAAATGGCACCGCAGTCGCATACAGACACAGTAGGGATCTACAAAAGTTTATCACCATCAGTTAAGAACCCTAAGTAAAAAAACCCTTATTTTTAAATGCCTACTTTAAGTCTGAGAGCAATAACATCAGAAGTTTCTCTTTCCATTCAGGCCCCCCACAGTATAAAAGCTTCATATTTAACTATTTCACTGTCATCTAATTTCTTTGCCTCCAAACCTGCAAAGCCTCCATGTGTTTCTGTCATTCCCATGGGCTGAGGACACTCTCTTGCAACGTCTCTTATCTCCACAGAGGATGCAAGTTTGCTTCAGCCCACAGCTACTCACTGCAAGGCTGCTCTGTTCAACGTCTGTGGGACAAGCTCTGGAAAACCCTGACGATGGCCAAAGTTGCAGCTATCACGCTAAAGCCCTTAAGTTTATTTATACAGGCCAGAATTCGTCACATGCCCTTCCAGAATGGGGACGAGGTCTCCACAAATCTTCCCCGGCAGCTTCCCGTCTTGGAGGAGAGCTACCCAGAAGGAAGCCTTGATACAGTCCCAGGACGCGAGAAGTTTAATGGAACATCACTGATTTATAATTTCAACTCAGAGGCAAGGAAAAACAAAACAGAAAAGAAAACCATTTCCTTGCAGCCACAAAACAGTTGTCACTGGGTCCCTTTGCCAAAGAATTACCCTATCCCCAATTCTCTGGGTGAGATTAGGGACTGTTTATCAGTAATGACTTCAGATTTCATGGCTCCTGGAGCAGAGGAGCCCACCTGCACCATCATCTGGACTTTACAGCCTAATGTCTTGTGGCCTGCAGGGCCAGAAATGATGAAAAGTATAGATTTCTACTTCCCTGAGGGGACTGCAACACTCATTTGTGSTCTTAAAGAGTCTGAGGTCTCTTACAAACCAAGATGCTGTGGGTTTTTTTTACAGTGTTACAGGGTATTTTAGGTTATTTTTAGTGAGTTTAATGGCTCCCTCAGAATCGTGCAAAGTGGGACTCGTGGTAACTGCAGCACCTGGCCTTGCAGGTGGGGAATACAAAAAAAAGTCCTGCTGAGACTTTAAGATCCTCTAAAAACAGTTTCCTTGAAATAAATGCCATATACAGACTAGGAAATGGTACAACGTGGGGCAGTGCTTCACGTGACCTGTGTGCAGCACAGCTGGGTAATTTAGCAATTCCAGCTGCAGAACGACGTAACACGCGTTCCCTCTGCCACTGCACGCAGGCGCAGCCATGATATGCAGCTCTTCATCATTGYGTGAATCACATGTGATTGAGACTGAGTGACTTTGGTTGTTTTATTTCTAAACTCCTGTCACGTAAGGCCAAATTCAATTTGCCCGATCCTTCCCACAGCACATCAAGATTAAGAAGTCCAGGGAATCATCCCGGTATGCCACTGTAAATTATCACAGCTCCACCAATTTCATCCTAACATGAAACGCCACCAAAGTGCTCAGAATTCAACAATGATGAATTTAACAGGCCTACTTCAACTAGCCTGATGTGAGCAGCGTTACAGCAATTTATGCGATACAAGGATCCATCCTTTTTTCCTTATCAAGGCATTTGATCAAAATCAGTGACAGGGAAAAAGACAACCTTATTTAATTTGAGCAAGAGAGTCAGGCTTGTCACTCTAACATCATAAGAAAAAGGAAGGTATTTACATATGGGTACTTCCATATTCTTTTTTATCTGGGTTCACATTCTCTTCTTCCACAGTGAAAAACAGTGTGAAACCCAACAGAGGAGCTGAATTTTCCCTTGCTCTTCCCCTTCCCCCTTTCTCCCCCCTTCTGCAAAAGCAACATCTTGACTTATTTCCAGTTCTTCATTAGCTACTTCTCCGTTTGCAACAGCCCAGCAGTGCGGAGTTGCTCCAACTCACTCTGTTCAATTTGCCCTCGAGTCAGAAAGGGAAAACTCCGTTTCTGACGTAGCGTGACAAAAAGCCCTCATTGCTGAACACCGCGCCGGTGCACCTTGCCCTGGCAGCCACCACAAGCCGCAGCCGCTGCCCCGCGCTGCCGTTCTCCAGCGTGCCGAACCGGCAAATGAGCTAAGCGAACAGTCACGCTCCTGAGAATACATTTTTAAAAAAGGGATGCGTAAATTCACTCATTTGGAAACCTGGTCTGCTCAAGAACTTGCTTCTATGCCAATTTAAGAAGAAGCTACCACAGATAAGATTGATGAAACTTATTGATTAGTTTTTCTCTCATGCTAGGTTTGAATTTTAAGTTTTCTCTAAACAGAATCCATTTACATCAGTTTGTTAATATTCCCGGGACCTGAGCAACGTACTTCAGCACTGAAAGAAGTTCCATGATAAATGTGTTTGCCAATCTGCATCAGTAAAGTAGCTATAAAGTCAGCACAATTCACGCAAAATTTTTCATAGTTGCTAAATACACTTATTTACATTTTAAATCACGCATAGACAATATGAAATACCTTTCATTTAGACAGGTGTGAACAAGAAAACAGATGCATCCATTAAGCTTGAAACAATTCAATGAATTAAAGATACTTCTTGGTGAATGCTTGCTTTATGTATATAGCTATTGTTTAACTTACTTGAAAAAACACGGCCATGGCTCCTACTACCCTGTTTTCTAGAACCGCTGTTCCAAAACTGTCAAAGTCATCAGGATTGTAGAAGTAAATCTGCATCTGTAAAAATTAAAAACAACAACAATCACACAAATTGTTGATTCATACAGCTTTCAAATGGGATACTGTATACAGGGCCACACGTAGAGCCCGCGTTACGAACCTGAGATAAAGGAATTCTGCTGAACGATATTGTTTAACTAGCATCTTGATTAATAGCATGACTGCCCTACTGGGGCAGTAACCAGGGAACAGAGTCGATGCAATGCATTTTGATAAACCGATGGAGAAACAGTATAGCCAGGCAGTTTAGGTGGTAAAAACTTTGTGCTTTCTGCCAGGATCTTCTCATTTCTTTGTTCGCTGCAGACTCATCTCCTGCTCTGTTAAATGTGGTAAACATATTTATCTAAAAAACCATAGAGAGTTTTTAAAAAGGATTTTGATGTTTAGAGTTATTCCTTTATTCCTAAAGCAATTTGCAAGATAAAAGTGTTTCTCTGTAGCAATGCATTTTCATGAGCCTCTGATATTCAGGACTACCAGTTAGGGTCAGACTTCTCTCTGACTTCAGTTAAATTTCATGACTTTTATTTCCAAAGCTTTAGTACTTGGCAAAAAGCACAAGAGAAACAAAGCTGGACATTTTGATGTCATTTTAGGACAAATAATAAATACTAATAGTTAAGCAAACCCTAACTGAAAGCAGGCGAGGACAGCGATTACCCCAAAACAGCAAATGTTATATAAATGTTACATAAATCCAGGATGACCGAGGAACACCTTCTTTTATGCGGCCTGATGTAGAGCCACTCCACTTTATTACATAAATACACCATGAGCAAAGGCAGCCCACAGGGGCTATGGCCACTACRCCTCTGATTTTCCTGCATGGTCCTTGCTGCATTTGCTGCGCTGGCTGAACCCTGCCTGCTCGCGGCAAGGCCGGCACGCGGCTTGCTCTCCAACTTGTCCTTCCCCAAACAAGCCCCTGGCGTCAGTCCCTCTGCAGCAGCCAGAATTTGCTCCAAAACTGATGCAACTCTCCTTCTTGACATTACGCCATRCAGGTACCATTTCCATAAAATATTTTCAGTGTTTGCCACATTTTATTGTATGCGTGCTCTACAGCTGCTAGAAATCAGAGACGCGCACGGGGCAGCAACAGCYGAACATGAGATCTGGCCTTTGCAGCGGTTGCTCTCGGCGCTGCTCGAGGGATCTCCCCCAACGGATTTCGCAACCCAAACCCGGGCTGGTGCACTCGCGGGGACAATGCTGCCGCAGCACAGTTGGCCAATGCGTGTGCTTGCACGTTGACTTTGGCCAAAAACCCTCTCCTGTCCACAAACTCCGAAGGGGCATGTCAGGCTCCTCTGCCACCGGCCTCTTGCTAGAGCCTGGGCGCTCGCTCCTGCTCTTCCACTGCCCACCACCTGCTACCAGTCCTGTTCAGGCTTTGCACACCATCACCAGGTTGTAATAACCAGCCGCAGAGCATGTAGCTAATGCGGCCCCAGGCTTTGCTGGTGCCACGAAGTTGCTTGGGGCTGTTAGTGTTTTTCGAAGATCATGCCACATGATGCCCCTGACAAACCCTCTGACAAATGCAAGTGTTTGTCCCCTATTCTGACATTTTGTACGTGACCAGATRACATGATACCCTCTTTTATCTTCTTTGGATGTACTCCTAGTCATATTTACTGATTCCCAGGCTTCTCGCTGTATATATGGGTTGCAATGTGCAATGCTGGTGAAGTACCTACACATCCAATACAGCAGCAGCATCTAGAAAAAAGATATCGATGGAGATCAGTCTCTTTGGAGGTGTAGGCACTTTTTCAGCAGGAGGATAAAATAAGACTATGCTCCAAATGGCTAACAAAAAAATGAAAAAA
Organism: Apteryx rowi; assembly: GCF_003343035.1. Lineage (NCBI taxonomy): Eukaryota > Metazoa > Chordata > Aves > Apterygiformes > Apterygidae > Apteryx > Apteryx rowi. The sequence goes on from NW_020450529.1 coordinate 9,757,721, forward strand.
TTATCTGGCATTCACTCAAGCTTCATAAAATTGGAAAGCAATTTTCTCCCCCTATTCTGGCCTCCCTATTCCCAGTGTATTCACAGCACACACCGAGACGCTGGCAATGTCTCACAAAGTTGGTGGTGCCTCCAGGTTCTGACAGCTCGTGCTTTGAACAAATGCRCACTGAAAAACAGCCATCCGTCGCTGTAGAAATTAGAAACAGTTTGTTACAGGTAGAATTACTTAAACTTCAATTTAACCAACGCAGACAAAAGCTCACAAAATATTTTCAAATTGCATTTTACTCCCCTTTAAAGTAAAGTCTAAAATGAGCTATACCTTATAAAATACTTCGGTGTATAGTCCTCCTAGGAGCTTATGAAGGAAAGCATCACTGAGAGACTTCAGTATATGCCAAAATCATTTTGGATCACTTTTGCTCACAGCATTTTAAGGAAATTAATTTTTACAATACACTTTTGGATAGCAGTGCAAAGGGCTATGGTAAAAAGGTGCTTAATTCAGATCCCACATCTCAGCAGTGCAATTTCAGAGACTAATCAAGAACCACACTCTGCCTTGATTACCATACACACTGGAACATTTTCCCACTGCTCCCTGGTGTTTTTCCGAAGAGCGTGGTCCCTCTCTCCACATCCATCAAGTCAAGGGGAACTGTCTTATACGAAAAATTATCGTCATCTGTCACACAGTAGCTTCTGTATATGTTCATATAGCTAGAAGGAACATTTTAGGAGTASAATCTCCTAGGAATTGCTATTATATAATTTACACAGGCATACATTGYGAAAACAATGTTAAGAGGATGGTAAAGCTGCATCCTCAAAGCTCCATGGTTCAGGCTGCTCATGAAACCACACCTGTACACTGCTGAGCATTAGTATTAGGACAATTTTCTAATTATGTGATCACACACTGTTCACTCCCATAATATAATATCATCTGTTTTCCCACAACTTACAATAAAATGTAAGTGTATCTAAAGCATTTTCCTTCCTTTAATACCTAATATACATAATCTTGTATGCATTTACCAGTAGATACTTTATTTAATATTTTCTACAGATGGCATAATGTTCTTTATGTACAAATCAGGAATAAGACAGTTAACCATAAAATTAATTTCACTGTATACTTAAGTGGTCTAAACATGCCAGAAATTTTTCATTATTACTCCTTATTATATAATTAGTATATACAATATATGGTGCACTTTGCATATAAATGACTTCTACTGCCTGTGCCTGGTACACACAAAGCAGTAGTACAGAATGCAACAAAGGGGCATTTAAGGCTAAAGAAAATTTGGATCTTATTATGATATGTCATTTGTGAAATGCACAATGGAGTATCATCCAAGCCTGCACATCCAATCCGAACGGTGGCACGGCCTGGCTTCAGGGCCCTAAAGCATTGTTTTGTTGTACATTTTTGCATGCAATTTCACAGTAGCTTCTGTTTTCCAAAATTAAAAACATATATATATTTTTAAAGGCTCTGAATCCCTTAGGATTTGGAAAAGTCTGAAATACCCGTTGCCGTTGCTATAGCGTGACACTAGCTGTCCGCAGCCAGAACGCTCCATTCCAACATCTGAGCTGACAGTGCTCCAAAGAGCCTTCCCGGAGGCAGAGCTCCCAGGGGGCACGACAGCACTGTTTGCTATCGCACAGTATACTGGATTTGTAAGTCTTTCACATCTAGCTCTGTTACAACTAACAAGGCCAGGAAAAGCTTACACGGACTTTCTTAACCCTCAGATGTGCAACACAGCGGTATGCTTGTATGTACCTTGTAAAGAACTACTATAAAAAACACGCAGTGTCCAAGCAGCTTGAAATTTTCAGTATTGTGATACAGCTAAATTGAGACAAAACTCCACTAACCACACGAAGGCCCTTTTCTTGCACGAGGACTCTCTCCATGCTAAAATTATACCAAGAGCTACTTGCAGCTACAAAGCTTTACCAAGGCAGGGAGATGGCAAGAGTTTTCTTTGACTGGAAAAACTTTATGCTTTCACACTCTTCACACTCTAGAAGAGTAGAATTGTTTTCACTCAAACTTGAAAGAGATTTGCTGTACAGAAGAGATTAAGCCTGAAAAAAGTCTCACCGAAGGGGAGAATCTTCAGAATGTTACAAGTGCCTTAAAACAAGAGGATTAGGGAGAAAACCCTCACACAGCCCAGGAGATAATTGCTAGTCACTCTACAAAACAACGTCATGTTTTCTATTCTCTTCTGTGCAGAAAAATCCAGCACCCAACCGGTCCAATCTCCAATCACTTCAGACCTTTTTCCAGGTGACAACGATTAAACTCTAGCATGAATGAACACACCGCATACATCTAAGAACGGAACAATCCCCTGGCCTGCAGCGTCTTTACCTCCATGCTCTCATCAGCTACATCTACCCCTCCACCAAGCCATGGGGCAGGCAATTCCCTCCTCACTGGGGTCAATCTACCCTCTGCAGAAGCACCCTTCATCAGCGCTCTTCCAACCTCTGTACAAACCTGGTGCTCATCAGGCAAAACTAGGATATTTTAATCAAAAGTGGACTGCCACCCTCCCAATATTATAAGAATAGGCTAATCAAATAGTGTACATGTGAATTACTCAGTAATACTGCCCACCAGGGATCAGTTCTGACTTTATAAAGTAGAATTGCCTCTGAATGCTAAATCTTGTTTAAGAAAAGCCATTGGTTTGCCAAAGCTGAGCCTGCTTCAAATGGGTGACTTCCCCTCTCCACCTCTGCACATTGCATGGCAAACACGCGGCTCTGTGCTCTTCGTTTGCATGCTCCTCCTTTGCTCGGCCGCACGGGCGTCCAGAAAGAAATCGCCATTCCCATGCATGACAACTTTGCTCTTATTACCCTACTACAAAGATGGAAAGTTTATGTCTAATACAGACTATCACAGCTAACCTCATTCAGCGCTTACGAGAGAAAAGCCACAATGAGCATTTGATGGATCCCAGAAGATGCGAGCGAGTTCAAAGCAATTCTAAGAGGCTGGAAACCAAGCAAGGACATTTTCCATTGTCAGATGCCAAGTATTTTAAAAATAAATAATTAAGACTTTTAAATTGGGCTGCTATCACCCTGTGCAACCTCCTACAACAGATTTCTCTTCAGATTAAAAAATGAACAAAGGCTCATTGTGCTGTCACAGATGTGCAGTACAGAATATTCAATAGCATCAGGAATGCTGGTGGAAGGGAAAAGATCATCAGAATTAGCTTTCCGCTCATTTCCTTCCCAGCAATCCAAGGACTACCATGCAATTTAAAGCTTAAAAAAAAAAATAAAAAAAAAAGTTTTATAGACCAGCCAATTTTTTGATGAATCAGGCAGCAAGATGCAGAGGCAACAGTTATGTGGTTTATTATGTACTGCTTTAGAGACACAGAGTATTTTCAGAAGAGCAAAACACACAGGCATAGCAGGTAGACTGCAAATCTGTGCTGACTGGTGAAATAAAATTTTTGAAATGTTTGCTTTAAATGATGGAGTTAATCACTGAATATACTAATTCTTTATTAGTACCTTTTGCTGCTTATATCGTAAGAATAAATTATTCTCAACCACTTTTACAGCCGGTTTTAAAACCTCTTGCACAAAAACAAATTGTGCTAAGATTATGAATCATACATGATGTTCTTTTTTAATTGAAAGCCTGTATGTAACTTACTTCTGCTTTAAATATGTGCATAGATTTCTAGCGAACTCGATGATGTGATCCATTTCAGTGGAATAAAAATTATCTACAGACATAATGTAATCTTCACTGCAGCACTGAAAATCCAGAGCAACTGTCCTGCAGTCAGTGGGTTTAGCAGCGCATGAAATCTACGCTGGGGTAATCAAGTCTGATGTTCAGCTTCTCATTATACTCTCTTAAAAAAGAAGAAGAAAAAAAAAAAAGAACTTATCATTTATAACATATTCTCTATCCGCTTAGAAAAGGGGGTGGGGGGAAGAGAGCGAATCGTGATGTTTTCCAGTTCTCCTACTAGAGCCTGATGTAATAAAACAGAGTATACTGCATTCTTTTTAAAAGATAAAGTTGAACAGGAGCAGATAATGGCATGTTTTTCCTGCCTAGTCTATTATTCATCAGTGAATTTTTAACTATAGTTAGGCAGGTGAAGAGATGTATTTTGAATGTCATCACTTAGTATTTTACAGTGCCTAAAAGTGTGCCGGGCAAATTGCAAAACTTGGAGTCAGACAAGGTCTTTGCCTTAAAGTAATTGCAACTTGAKAATGAATACAATGCGAAGTTGAAAAAACGAAGAGAGCTGAAACAACAGGAAGAACAAAGATCACACAAGTGAAACAACAGCATTTAATTCAGTTTAGACATTTGTATGCTTTAGAAGTACGATAAACACCCCTTTAATCTTTTTTAATAGTAAGCATGAATTATTGATTCGTTATCTACAAACGCAGTAGGTATGTCTATATTATGAAGAAAGTCAAGACTAAATGATTTAAGAGTCTTTTCACCCAGAAAGGGTTGGGTGGGTGTTGCATGTCCAACCACAGTCCTGCCCAGCGTTTAACCTTGCAGCTGGTCCCGTCATAGCACAGTAGGCACAGAGAGGCAACACCAAGCTCAGACCATTGCCGCGCTGCTGGACCAAGGCCATATCACTCAGCGTCTTGAGTGCTAAGTCCCGAATGATGAAAGAGAAGTATCTCAGCAAGGCAGAACCTACCCTGATTTCTACTTCCAGAAATAAATATCCCTTAGGCCTGCTTCTGTCCCAACCAAGAAAAATCCACTCTCGTGTATATACAGAGTCATTACACAAGGAAGGCACATTTGATGCTAAAAAGCTGTATGTTGCATTCATTTGTATTTCCATAATACAAAAATAACGGTTTCAGTGTTTATGCTTTCCATAACACGAAACTTTTTTGCAATTGCTTTGTACGCCAAGTAACAGCCAAATGATTCACCATGAAATGAAGTCTGGAAAATCGTTTTGGATAAATGGAACTATAAATTCAATAGAATTTCCATGACAACATAGATTGCAACACTCTGCCACAAGTAAAACGTTATAAATCATTCAAAACCAACAAGAAATCAGCAGTAAGTCTTCTCTTTCACAAACACAAGACCCCTGAATTATAGAGTTGTGGTTATTACCTCACCATGCAGTGCCTCGTGTTTCTGCTCTTCCTTCCTTGTTACAAACGCTGTTTCGTACCTGACCTCCTTCCAGCCATGGGAAATATTAATACCAACATGTACCAACTGAAGCACAATAAGCAGTAGGCTTTTTTGAACCTTTCCTTCTTTTCTCATCTTCTAAAAATGTTCAAATATCTTGATCCTGTGGCAATTACACCCACGTGTCCAGGTTCACCACAGTATCTTGTTAGACTCGCAAATTTAGGGAGTTCTCTTTCTAGAAACGTGTGCGGTAACTGTACAGCAGGGTGCTCAGTCAGGTTGTAAAAAGGATGTGAACCACATGTCCAAGGGATGGAGGAGAACCAAGAYGGGAAGGAGGGAAAAATAAAAAAGGACAAAAGATTACACCACTCAGTATTGCTAATTGTTAYACTTCCATCACACGGCTCCTGGCATTTGATATTTTGCTTAAAGTTCAAGGTTCTGGACTCAAGTGGTTCCAGGAGGACCCGCACTGTGATTTAAAATCACTGTAGCTGTCACTTCCAGGGCTGTGAAAAAAAAAAAAGCCTTGAAAATGCAAAGCTTCCCCCTTCCTGAAAAAATGAAGCAGYCCATAAAACCAAATTAGAGACAAGTAACACATTAAGCTGATTTACGGGTGGAAATATCAGTATTTCTTAGAAATCAAGTCTTTTGATAACTTGAGAGGAAGAAGTATCATCTAGTCCTTGGATCACAAATGCTCCTTTTCCTAGACTACTACAGACTTTCTGCTATCTTGGATAAATCCCTTCCCATTTCTAGGCCTCATTTCCTCATGTGTAAACTATGATCACTGCCTGTCCCTCCTTCAACTGGATTTTTTATGGAGAAAAATGTGGAAGATAGAAGAACAGCAAGCAAGTGAAAAAGACCTGTCATAGGCTACCATTTTGGAGTGGTGTCAGAGAAAGAAAAGCTTGGGGTTCTTGWTCATTTGTCCAACATTGCAGTAAAGGAGGGCCACATGAATTACTCAAGCAGATATCACGCGGCATCTTAACATCAATACCAACTTCGAAATAATTTATATTTGATGTAGAGCTGATGCCATGGGAGCTCAGTGCAGACACTTAGCTACAAGAAGCTGCATCCACATTGCCTATAGACTTCTTCCCAGGCTCCTGGAAATCAACTGGGGTCTTCAACTAGTCTTTAGCTCCAGTACTCAGACTCCGCAGGAGACTTTTTGGCTTATTTACTGAGTAGTTTGAGTCTCGGTCACAGTGGTTTTATCTAACTGCAATATGAATGCAGCATATTTCAAAAGAGACGGCAAGCACACGCATACAGGAACACACAACACCGAGACTCCCATTGTAGTGAGGGACAAGCTTTGCTTGCTAAAACTGTCCAAATGGAAAAATTAGAACCAGTACTTAGCTGCTGGCAGGGTGAAAAACGGAAACAGGCAATTTAGGAAGTGGCTAAGCACCAAATGCCACAGCAACTARAAACTAGCTAGATGGACTGACAACAGCTCCAAACTCAACCCAGAAGCGACTGTTACCGATCTCTTCTTCATCTGTTTCTCATAGTCTTCCTACAAGGAGGACTAAACTACCAAAGGAAGAGTTTTCAGCTCTGAAATACCGGAATTGTCCATACTTCAGCTTGTCTTTAAAGAATCCATTTGCTTTCTTAAACATCAAGTAGTACTGCCAGAATGGGGAGAAAAGCTGGGATTCCCAGCAGAAACACTACCGTGCTCTTCAGGGCAAAGAAAGGAGCCCCACTTTAGAAATAAACCCCATGAAAGCACACTCTTCCTAGCATGTGTGATTAATAAAATTTCATATACCATTCACTTCAAAGACGCACTAACATAAGTATTCATTCCTCTGAGAGCTCACATCTTAGCACAGATTATTCTTTTTGTACTGTGGAATTCAGAACATCCTGCTGTGTGGTTTACTTGTTGTTTCTGCCTTTTCTTTTTTTTTTTTTTAAAGGAGAGAAGGCAAGCTCTTCCATGAGGTTTAATGATCTTGAAAATGCCTCAGAAGAAATTTTAAGATATTTATAATTTTGTTGCATCTCTGAATTCAAAGCCATGCAGCAGATGGGGCACGTTTTCAGAAGCATTTTGCTGGGCAAAAGGCCATTCGTACCTCAGAGGGGATGTGAAGTCCTCCAGGCAGTGCACTTGCAGAGCTGTTTTTGTTTATGAGCTGTGAACTGTATGGGCAATTACAGCAGAACCAGCCCATGAGAAGAACTTGCTTGGAAGGCTTTGTAACTCCAGGTAAAAATAACATGGGCTTTCCCAAATTTGGCAGGACACACATCTAGCTATGGCAGCACGGTAATCCCAAAGACAGATTTCCTCTGATAAAGCAAGCAGGGGGTTCAACATTAGAGGTGTTTACAAACATGGGGAGGAATTACTGGGGAGGAATGAAGGCCAGCCCTGTGCTGCAGGTACCAGACTCGTTCTGCTGCAGACTTCCAGCTCAACCAGGAGAAGGATTTTTCCAGTGTGACTGCTTAAGGAAGGTATTTAACATCAGGTTTCTGAAAAAGATTTAATATAGAAAGAGCGGGTACTGATATCCTTTCTGAAAATCAGGCTCCCATAAGGTTACCTCAAATTGAAACACCCCAAATGCAGTGCCTACCCCAATTCCTTAGTACCTTGGAAAATCTTGCATGTAGTACCTCTGCCTTCAGTCCCTAATTTTCCTGCGTGCTGAATAACTTTCTTTACCCTTTGACTGTTTCTTCTGGTTAGAAAGTAAAGCCTCCACACATCAGAACTGCAGTGTTAAGAAGTTTGTAAACTTTTCTTTTGCAGACTTTTAAAGACAAAAGAGGGAGATAAAAAAGCTGAGCTTCTCATGGAGACAGCACTCATTAACGCATTRTGCTCTTTGACAGTGATTTCACTTGAAATTAAACCGAGCTTTGTAGTTACTTAGTTCCAGTTCAGACAGCTACTAAATACCACCCTCTGCAGTGCAAACTTTACTCCCACCTGAACTGTGACGGTTGGTGCCCGTTGGTGGATTTTACCCTGTGTTACCCAGCAGAACAGCTCCATCGGCTTCACAAGAGCTCCTCAGCCCAGCCGAGAGAGGGACCTGCCTGCTGCCTTTCTCACAACGTTTCTGTTTCCTGATCTGGCACGACTCCTCCAAGAAATGCCGGGCTTGGTGAGTGGACGCTCTCGCAGCAGCTGAATACGACATCCTAATGGCAGCAGCTCAGTGAGGACACGGCTCTGTATCAACATCAGCAAATCAAAAGAACTGGACTTCAGCAGAGCACAAAGCCAGAGAGTCATGTAAACAGCAAAACCGAGGGAAAGGTTAAAGATCCAGAAACTGCGTAACCTTTTTAAGTTAAACTCTTGTCTGCTGTCACATCTGCAAATCCATGTGCAAACAGATTCTGTACCAGTCCTTTGCAAAATATCAGAGTTATTCTTCCATATCTTTGAAACTGAAATACAAATCTCTCACCGCCTCCCATGCTCTCACGTGGGTACCTGCCTGCAGAAGCCACGGYGGGAGCCCAGTGCATCCGCCTGTGCTGCTCTGTCGTGGCGTCACCTTGCAGAATTTGAACAAAATCACCACCTTGCTTTAACACTTTCAAATTTTTTAAGGGGTCCACTGATCTTGTAAGTAAAGCATCTTGAACTTCTGCAGACTCCTGATCAACACAATAATGCTACCAGATTGGCACTGGTGCCCAAATTTGAATTTACAGGCTGCTGTTTGGTTTTCAGTGTACACTCCTTGCAGRAGGTATGCACAGCCGTGTCCCTGCTCAGCAGGCTCAGTGCAAGCTTCCTCCCTTCCCTCTGCTCTTCATTGCAATAACGAAACATGAGTCTCAAGCCAAGGAGCCACACTTCCTCCCCGGCTTGCACCCATATGCTTCAAGAAAGCATCTCTTCTGCCCTGGCTCCTCACATTTGAGCAATTCACCTGAGCAATGGACAACATCCAAAATGGGATTTTCAGTGTTACAGCTGATGGCTTTTCTCCAGACTGTGGGGTTTTTCACTCTAGAAGTGCCCAACCAAAATAACCCTTGCCCATGCAACTGCTGTCTCCACCACCCAGATGGTTGGGATGCACCTGCAACCACACATGGAAACCAGGAACGCTGCAAAACGGAGCAGCCTTACCCGTATCACCCAACACGGAGCACGTGCCCCACTCTGCCCAGTGCCAGTGCCAGGGGGAGGGCAGGGAGGGTATAACCAGTGTTATAAAAACACATCGTTATAAGTGTTACGCTTACGTTCACCTCTCCTGGTGTTGTTCTGGCACAGCACAAAATGCTTCAATAGACCTTTTGAAAAACAAGAGTTGCACAAGTAAAATCTTTATCATAAATCTGATAATTAACCTGCATAACTAATTTCCCTTACGGCAGCAGACATAGGTTGGAATAAATACTCTGTCCAGTACCTAATGAGAGAAGGCTCCTATATTTCATGTTTACTTTAAGCAAGTATAAAAAGCTAGGGACAAAGGGCCTCAAAGAGTCAAATTCTTTCCAGTTTCAACAGAGTGCCCTGAATAATACATAAAGCAGCTACGCTCTTATCCCTAAAACCACAGGTGTGAACCAGATGTCAYGCTTATCTTCTCCTGAGATTACAGCAAACAATTGCACGCCTTCAGAATATAAAGTAAGCTTTGGATCAAGAAGCCTGAAATATATTAAAAGTGTAGCACTGAAGTTAAAAATTCAAATATTAACTTACAAATCACTGATTCRCTTAAGGGTCTGTTTATAGCGTATGTTCTGTAGAAGTTTTATTTCTTTAACTTTTTTATAACAAGAACTACTAGGAATCACAAATCCGCGGTAACACTACTTGCATAAATCTCAGTCTTGGTCAGCAAGGTATTGCCAAACAGATTGTTCAAATATAACATCACCTGTTTAAAATACACCACGGCTCAAAAAACGGAATTAAAGATAAAGCCTCGATTTAAATTTTAAACTTTCCTACTATTGTAGTAAAGGTTTAAAAGAAGGTGAGCATTTGCTGCACTCATGCACTGAAAGGAGACTAAACCCGGAAAGGGATTTCACGGAGAATTTTAAAGTTAACTTGCTACATAGTAACATTTAACTAAAAATATGGGGCCAACGGTGCTCTCACCGTTCACCCTTGATCATAGCCGGACCGCCTTACAGTGCATAGCCAGAGGATATTCCAGACCRTCCAGTTTGAAGCAGATAACAGCTTCCTCACTGCAGCAGGGAACATCACTAATACGCTGCTGTTTGATACCGGGGGCATTTCAAGGAACGAACAGTAGGGTCCTCCTCTCTCGACGTGCAAGAGCAGAGCAGTATGGGGCACATGCCGAAGGTCACAGTCCTAGCCCAGTATTTTCTCCCTTAAATTAGGTCAAGATTTCACCTCCCGATTCCTACGTCGACACCTCAGGAAGCAGCAGCGCTCGCTGCAGAGGGTCAGGGTCTGCTCTCTCTGGTAGATGGCTCATGTCCTCTATAAGCTTTTTCTTAGCTTTCTGCTTTCACCCTGGCTCGCTTCATGCTTTAATCTAGCGTGCCTCCTTTTCTTCCCCAGCATCCTTCGTCTCACACACTCCTAAGGCTCTCAGCATCTCATGTTAATGCTCTAATAAGAGAAGTCTTCCAGGTTGGTCTATAGCATAAATATTGCAGGCTCATAATTACGGCCCTAGATACAAAAGTCCTGTGTTTATTCAATAATCCCCATTTTCACTTAATAAAAGCATGCATCTCGTTCTCATTGCTGTAGAGAAAAGGTGGCAAATGTGACCTGAATCTAACAGCAGTAATGTCATCCGCTTGATCTTGAGGGAGTTGAACTACGCTGTTCATATTAYAGTATTCACCAGTGATCCAGAGCCTCATTTCGCCCTCCGGCAGCAGAGGGCCTGTGAGTCAAGGGGGAAAAGCATCCAACATCTTGGCTAGCTCATGCTAATAAAACGGAGTAAGTAGAGTCATAGGCTAAGGTGTTAACATGACCCTGTCTTTATGTAATACCGAACAGTCAAACTTGGTTTGAGTTGAGTGCAGAGACCCAGCCTGCTCAGCTCTGCGACAGCACTAATGATTCAAACATCCTTACAACCTTTTATTAAAGATACAGAATAAAGATGAAAACAGTACAGAAAAACAGCAAAAGAATTTCAAATATAAACAATTAAGTCTTTCAGTGTCACTATATGCCTTATTCCCCATCTCTGTTAGGGAATAGTTTTTTTTTTTTTTTTTTTTTTTTTTTTCCAGAAATATTTTTACCAAGCCATTTTTTATAACAAAAGTGGCATTAAGAGATATATACTACTGCCAGCTTTATTTCAGCTGCCATGTTTCACCTTCCTATTTAAGCCTTTGACTCTCCTTTTCTTGGTCCATTACTGCTTTACATGTCCCCTGTTAGCATATGAACCCAAAACAGCATCCCACGTAACACTGAATAGGCTAGAGTGTTTGGTATCACATTTTGTTCTCTCCAGGACTCAGTGCCACAAAAGCCTACTATGAAAAACTGACATTCAATTGATACAAAATTATAGGTCTATTTTTACTTAGGAATATAGTTTATATGATTTCTAGAAAGTTTTGCTTTATTTAACTTCTGCAAATGAGTTTCCATGAGTAAGTGCCACATGCAAATCAGGAAACCAAATGTGAAGGTAAACATAAGAAATGAAGTTAGGCAGACAAGCAAGTCTGCTGAATTTCAATTTTAATGTAGTTTTAGCAGAGAATTCTCCTAAAAAGGGAAAAGACTACCTCAATGAAAGCACGAGGCAGGTTTTTATTCAAACTGTCAAATACAAGGAGTCACGAACAGTTCAAATTACTGATCCTCAAAATGGGACATTACATAATGTGATGAACGTTCCTATGTATTTTAAAGCCCTCAGTAGCACACTGAAAAAAGCATTATTCAGAGTGCTACCCTGTAGCTATCTAGATATTTAATGCATGCAAGACTGCAGATATATGAAATAAAAGAACACTTTAGCATGTGAACAATCAGAAAAGAACCAATCCTTGTGTCATACATTTGTTTATTAGTCTTCGGACAATGGCTTTACTATCAAATGGGTGGAGGGAATGAAAAAGCAGGGCAGTGGAGAGGAGAACAACCAACCATCAATCTAATTGAATATAATACCTGAATTTGGTTAAAAGATAAGAAAAAGGCAGAAAATACTGAGAGGTCACATTTCATAAATTGAAGAGCAAAGTCTGGCTACATTTCTTGGATCTGAGTAAAACTCACTGAAACCAATTAAAAAAAAATCTACTTGTGCAAGGGCTGCAACAATACATACATGTGTTCCCTACACTGCAATAATCCAGACATTACATATAAAGTGATAAATGCTGCAGTCCTTGCACGGGTTGATTTTTTATTTTAAAATACAAATGAAAATACAACCACAAATTTGGTATAATTTTCTAAGATTAGAGAGAAAGCAGACTTATGAGTCTGGCTTGCTGCTTTTTCAAGAATTGGTTTAATCCCCCTTCATAAGAAGTGCAACAGTTAATACCAACCACAGAAGATTAGAAAGAAGGCATGCAAACTGCAGAAGAAAGGAATCACACAAATACTCCCTCCCTCCCACAACCAGAGTTACCTGTCATTACTTACCTAAGCTTATTTCAGATGCTACAAGAAGAAAGTGATTCAGTACATACTGCTGGACCATTTAAACGCAGACATTAACTGTGTAAATAATCTCAAATCTAGAGTAGTTACTTTTAGTGAATCAGTAACAGTTAACTTCAAGAACATGAAACAAATGCTCACCTTCTCTAACGATGACGATATTCTCTCTCTCTGTCACGTTCTCTGTCGCGGTCTCTGTCACGGTCACGATGCCTCTCTCTTTCACGGCTTCTTTCCCGGTAATAGTCATCATGACGATCTCTGCTACGTGATTTGTGGCGTCTACTTTTTTCTCTTGACCTACTGTGGTCCCTCTCCCTGGATCGTTCACGTCTTCTAAAAGAAATTACTTCATTAAATTTTTCTTCAAACTACAAGCCATCTACATGTTGATTTTGTGATCAAAAAAAGGATATGAGAGAAATACCTGTTCACTGTGGTGCAGAAATGTTTTGGTATATAACATGAAAAAGATCTGGTATAGAAGGTGGTGGCTAAGAACTCAGTTACAGATAGTAAGGAGAAGTCATCCACTTCCTAATCTTCAAGGAAAAGTCAGAAAGCACGTGGACAGAATGGAGGACAAGATGGCTGAAATCAGCTGGAGGAATACACCATACCTCAAACGATCACTACAGTGTGGCTGCTAATTTGACTACTGAAAATTTGTGCCAGCAACAGCTATCTTTGTGCTTTTAATATTCAAGGTCAGCTGTACTACTGCTACAGTATCCAAACGTTCTATAGGCTCAATGTTTGGCCCGATTCTGAAAGGGGTGTTATTTAAGCTTTTAAGGAAATCTCTGATTTTTACTAGGTAGATGTCCATGAATTTCAGATCTACCTACTTTCAATTTTTACATTATATGGTAAAGGATAACAGGCAAAAACATTTTGCCCAACTTCTTCTCCATCTCAAGTGCGTTACTACTATGGCAAATGTGTAGAAAATTATTTTTAAGCAAAATGAAAATTGGTGCCATATACCTCAACTTTAATTTTCAATAGCAAACTATAATCAAAATTATGTACTGTACTGCTTAATTGATAAAGGAAAATTCTATTTTAATGTTTACGTACTGCAATAGTACCATGTAGAAAACAGATACTAATTAAAAATTAAACTTAGGGTATTCAGATTAGTTTTGAAAAGCAGGCTAACTAAAAGACAAATCACTTAGTTTTGGGAAACCAACATTTGTTTCTTTCACATATTTCTTGTGCAACTGAGCAGTCACTAAGCTTCTTACGTGACCCAGTTCCTCCTCTGTGAACCAGTCCTGCCCTACACCTTCCCTTTCAGTAAACAGTTGCAGATGGAAGAGGAAAGTTTTACCTGGATCCAGAACCATAAGACTTGGACTCAATTCCATGAAGGCAATCCTGAAGAGAGCTAATAAGTACTTTACAGCGATCATCAGCAGATACTTTGGACTGTTTAATTAAGGAAATCGCAGTTACCAAGGTCTCTATAGCACTTCCATAATCCCCTGAAAGTGATATAAAGTCATTATTAGAAAATTATGCAAATTAAAACAAAGATTTATCATCTGTAATAGTATTACCATTTGGAGTGTCTTCTCTTCAGCAGCCATCCAGATCATTTACTGTAGGACCAAATATTAAAATACTGTGCAGCTCAATAATCAGAAGGTATTCTCAAAAACTAATCGGAGTATAATACAAAATCAATCATAGGTTGTGCCTAAATTCAGTCTCACATCATAATAATTAGAAAAATGTGGCTTCAGGCTGCAAGTTTCTTAATAGGAAAACTATAAACTATCTCCAGTGATGTAGAATGGTAAACATTAATTGAGTTTTACTGACCAGCACTGGCATCTGATACAGCTCTTGAAATGGCACTGCTTGAGATCGCCCTATTTCTATTCATGATTTCTTCAAATTCTGCTTCACTTAGAGGTGTCCTGGCAGCATCCATTTCTCTGCAAGTAATAAAACTACTATTTAAAAAGGTCAGAAAAACTTATGAAGATAGCATTGCAGTTTTAACAACACAAGTTTGCAACTTTAAGCAAAGTGACAAACAGAAAAGAAAGCAGGATCTGTGTTTGGTTTTTGCTTTGTTAAGGACCATGTTACAGTACAAAATCCTGAAGGCTAAAAGAAAAAGGTAAAAAAAACCAAACAAAAAACAGTTAAGATATCTGCTATATAAACAGGCTTATTCTTGTTCAACCCATTTACTCTGAAGATTCAGCAGCACTTAATACTGTGCTTCACAAATATTTATTATTTTCATAAAATCCTTGAAGGTATGTAAGTAAATATACCAATTGAATGGATGTGGAAATGCACGTACATGGGTAATGCATTTTGAGCAAAATTAGAGATCATTTTTATAACAATACTGGAATTAGAACTATATGTTCCTGTTTCCCAGATTCCTGTGACCAGAATGCTATAACTTAGGAAAAGCAAATTTAGTCTATCATCTTTAAAACACTCTATTTTCTGAAAGACGCTTCAACATTTTACAGCTAATTTTATTTTTTTATGTTTCTGGTCAAGTTCAAGGTGCTCTGAATTTATCTCCAAACTGGTCATAGTAAGGAGGAAGGGGAATCCTTGTATTCTCATTACACTTTTTTCTTGATTTATTAGCTGCCTATACATGGTTTCCAAAGTAACGTAAGTTAACCTACACACAAAATTTCCCCAAAGTTTTGCAGTGTCCTATTAACAAGCCTCTGTACCATACAGAAAATCTGAAGGAATGTGTTAAAGACAAAAGTTGAGACTGTTAAACTGGCCCACTGCTTGATGATATTTCTAAAACAGTGTTAGTTCTTCTGGTAGAAAGAAAATGCAGAATGATAAGCAATGCTATCCTCTTAAGTGCAAGAAGTGGAACAAGATCCTACAGCCAGTTTAGCATAAGAGGAAATGTCTAAAAATTCATACCTCCCTGAGTTTTGAGTATTATTTTTCGTGTGCCTCCCATAGAATGGAATATGTATTTTTTCTCTTATGGACATGTTATTTCCAGTGAAACGCCTATGATATATAATTAATGACAATTTAAATAGTTATGGATGATAGTTTTAACATTATTAATGAAAATACTGGACAGCAAGCAAAGTGATACTGTCCTATTCCCACTCCTTCCCTCCCCAGCCATTCTGTAAACTGTGGACAACCTAGATTTTGTCTATCAAAATAAACTTATTTATTCTATTTCAGGCAAATAAGCCAAATGCTCGAGTTTCTACAGTTTCTGTACAAACATAATATGTACAAATGCTTGGGTTAAAAAAAAAAAAAAAGAACAACAACAACTTTGTGATTATGTGTAAAAGGAAGCATCAAGCAAAGTGTCTTTGCAGAAAAACAGCTTTATGAAAGAAGTCTTTCATACTAGGAGTAAAATCACAACTGAAAAATCCACATGTAACTACAAGCGTATTTCTTACAATTTATCCCAAAATGTTTTAAAGAATACAAATATAGTGAAAATTACGAAACAGCAGCAAGACAGAGATATTTGAAAGCACAGATGAAGATGTTTCAAAGAAGATCTGAAAAGTTTGACAAGTCAAGTCAGAGAGACCCGAAAACTCTGTCCTAGATCAGATTAACCATAGAAAAGGCTACTGCTACAAACACAGCAAGACTGTACCAAATAAGCAGAAGCAATCTGACAGCAAAGGAAGATAAAAGTCTTGGAGTAAATCCACACCTGTTTTTTGAGACTAAAAGACTAACTTTGAGTTGAATCCATCAAGAGAATGGGTTCCAGCAGAGCTGCTAAAAGATGAAAATGATACAGCCATAGATCTTGGTACTGCACTGTGCTCAACACATGTACATATTCAAAAAGGAAAACTCTAGAGCATTCTAACAAGACAGCTTGCAAGGCAAGATAACAAAGGTACAAATGAGAATTTCAAGTTGAGACAGAAGCATAACCACAAGCCACTGCATAAGAAGCTATGAGTAAGTTCGCAGATAGAACACATGGAATGACACCACCAAACATGAACAGTAAAGACAAACAGTTCAGAGATGAAAAGGGAAAATGAGAACAATAGGGTTGCATTTCAAGACTATCTTAATTCTACAAATATGTTTCTGAGATATGTTTCACTGAAAGAAGTGCAAAGGGGAAAGTTAGAAGCCTCATGGGATCCCTTCCAGCCTTATTTTCCATTATTTCTAAAAAGTTTGCTTTAAAAAGAAAAGAAAATCAAATGCTTCCTACAAGGAATGAAACCCGTTGCTATCAAACACATTACACCAAAAGCACTCACCTTCCAGGTGGCCCATAGTCACCTCTGTCATATGGTGGAGGTCGGCCATACGGATCCGTTGGAGGCGGGCCACGGCTGTCTGAAGTAGGTATGCCACTATTGGCGGGTGGGGGGAAGAAAGCTGGATTCACATGTGGTGCAGGCGGTGGGGCACCTGGAGGCGGCCCAGGGAGATGTGGAGGAGGAGCAAGAGTCAGGGGTGGCCCAAGAGGGCCAGGTGGACGAGGGGGAAATGGACCTGGAGGTGGAGGTGGACCCTGCTGAGGTGGTGGTGGACCTGGTGGTGGTCCATAGCCTGGAACTGGTGGTGGAGGGCCTGGAGGAAGCGGCCCAAGTGGAGGCTGACCAAAAGGCTGTCCTGGAAACAGAACTGGTGGTGGCGGACGGTCACCACGATTAGGAGGACCAGCTAATGGAGGAGGAAGGACCTGACCAGGAGGTGGAGGACCTGGTGGGCCTGGTGGACCTGGAGGACCTAAGGGTGGACGTGGGGGAGTTTGTCCAGCTAAAAAGAAAAAAAAAAGAAAAAAAAAGAAAAAGAAAAAAAGAGGGAAATAAAAGTCTTATTGAAATGATTAATTCTTTTTGTTTTTTAATCTCACTGAACAACGTGCAACTTGCACAAGGCATACATGGTCCCACTTTAGGGACAGGTAATTTGGTAAATTTTAAACAGTTACTTCACTATCGATATTCCAGAGAGAACACCATTAACTTGAAAACAAGTAAACAAGCAAAAAAAATTACTCAGTCACCTGCTATCGTTACCAAAAAACCCAAAGCTTACAAAACTAGAAAAGATTGCAGCCTACTAATACTTGCAGCTGGTCTTTCAGATGGGGCATAAAATAAAATATATATTAAAAATATGGAAAAAAACTCTGTTGGAGAAGGTCAGGGAAATGAAGTATCCAAACCTACCTTCAGATTACATCAATTAGTGGTTTTCCAATTTGACCATTCCTTTTGAGTGTTAGTAGACAATCTACTACAGAATGACCAGGTACTCATTAGTAGTTTTTTAATCTGACCATTTCCCTTTCAGTGTTAGTAGACAATCTACTGCAGATTGACATTTATTAAAAAGACTTAATCTGAAATGAGAGCTTAACTGCAGTGCAAGTCCACTGCATGCTGGAGATTTGTCCCATAACAGGTCCCTGACTACACACAAACACCTCCTCCTCAAGTTAGAGGTATTCTAAGTGCCAGCTAACTGACCTGCCAGTGGGCATGAATCAAAGCTGAATTTCTGATGATGTGCAAACTAACAATGCAGTAAGGAATGCAATTATTTTATGCTGCTGGACAACTGATCTGCAACACAGACATTCTCACCCCACACAGCAAGCTAGAAATCTGAACTACAGTAAAGACAAATCTGTTTCCTAACATGATCTTCCTTAATTTTTTTCATGCTTTAAAAAAAATACATTGGTACACTATACAGAATGTCCCTAAAATGTGTTTATATCGCTATCAAATCTATTTATTCTTCTATTCCAACTCTTTTAGCACTTCAAAATAACCTTTGATGTTGGAAGTGGAATTCCCTATTTTGAACAGCAACAAAGAGATACTGGAGAATCCTACACCCCAGCTGTGAACATTCATTACAACATACTAACCAAATTACCTTGATTTCTTAATTCCCCAAATAAATATGCTGTATTCATACAAGAAAACGAAAATAAAACCAAAACCTCACATATTAATTATTTTACCTGGGAAAGGTGGTGGTGGCCCTCCTGGCCCTGCTGGTCCAGGGAATCTGTCTCCACCTGGAATAGCACCTGGAAAACGGCCTCGCCCTCTGTTACTAGGTGGAAATGCTGCACGTGAGCTTCCGCCTGGTGGACCAGCTTTACCTTCCCCAGACATCTGACCAGACTGTGTGGCTGCAATGGAAAGCAAAAGTTTAATTACATAATTCAAAATAGAATAAAGCTTTTCAATTCTTGGTCTAAAGTTTTATGCAGTGCTAAAGCACAATCTGAAACACCACTTTAATAACAGTACATAATGATTTTCTGAGCTTACAGAGAACTTTACAAAGATGAATCTTAAGTGCTTTACAAAAAACATTTTTGTCCCTATTTAACAGATAGGTAAAAAAATTCACAGATTGTTACGGGACTAATTCAAGTGCAGTAAGTAAAACTTTGCAATTCCAGAGCAGTAAACTGACATAAGCTGGTGTTGCCATCGACTCTTCCTTCCTCAGGTAAACACTCCCACCCTTCCACCAAAACTAATGCCTG